>NC_066619.1:107148876-107152261 GCF_025201925.1 Gopherus flavomarginatus | reverse complement strand
CTAATGAAAAAGTGCTGGCTGGCTCACCTAAGTCACTTGAAAATCATCTGCAAAACCTAAATTTGTTTCTGTACATTATGAGTTTTGAAATCTTTGTCTCGTTTCTTAATTTCTTTCTGTCACAATATCTCATTCCACAATTGGGGTGAAGGAGGATTATGCAGTTGCTATCATTTGCACCTCATTAGTCTTGGGCTGGAGCTTTGAGAAAGCTGATATTCCCTCTAAATTTTTACAGATGCTTCTAGTTTACCAGTTCATGACTGCACTACTAGGAAAGACTTCCTGCCACTAAACTACTTGCTGGCATGTACACTGAATTTCAAAATCCCTGAAAAAAGTAAACCTTTGTGGTGCTCACTTACCTTATTCTTGGGGAAGAAATATTTTATATATATATTATATATAAAATAATATATATAAAATATATATATAAATTTATATAATATATTTATATATATAAATATATTATATATAAAATAAAAACACAGTAAAACTCTTCACTCCTGACCCATGAGACTCAAGCCCTTGGAATATTTCCTCAATATTGCAGCACATCTTGATTTTGAAACTCCCCACAAAAATATTCATTAACAAAAAAGGTATTTGTGAAGGTGTTTGTGGTCTAAATTACAATTATGACCTGTTCAATGAGTAGGGAGATGAATTCTCCCACAGATACTTAGTGTTTTGCCAGAACCTGATTATCATCTTTTATTTCCTAGATGTCACTACTATAATCCTTTAGACAGTATTAGAAGATACATTTTCTTCCTGCCACAGGATCAAACCACTCCACACACTGGAAAAAGTCTCTTTGGTGTGGGGGGGAGGGTTTGAGCCTGGGGGGTTGTTGTTGTTTGTTTGAATGATTTTGAAGAGCCTTCAAAAGTTCAGAGCAGGTGACACTGGTCTGCTCTTAATCTTTAGTGCTTTAGTAATGTTAAGGCTAATGACGAGGGACACAAATCCCTTGATGGAACTGAATGCATTCCAAGCTCCCCAACCCACTCAGAGCAGTAATCCCCTGCAGCTGGAACGAACTTACCACCATGCACAGCTAATACATTTTTTAAAAGCTAGTCACTAGTGACAAATGTAAACTGGACTGAGCAGCTCTCTTCTCCTATCTCCAATCTTCTCTCATAACCCTGAGACTTGCTGTTTCAGTGATGGATATGATCTGTGCCTTTTAGAACTACCAAACTAGTGTTGTATAGCTTCACTCTAAGTGACTAGAAGGTTTTAATGGCATCTTCAGCTGTCAAACAAAAAAAAAAAGGCATTCTTTACACAAACATTTCACAACTGGAAAAGCCATATTAATTGGCTTATCACTACCATTCTGAACTCACTATTTATTTAGCTATAACATACAAGCCATTTGTAAAGCACAATTACAGTATCTGCTTGAAATTAAGCTGCTTGCTGCTTTTTGTTGGCTTAATAAAACTGCTGCTTGACACAGGAAAGAAATACAAGACTTGGGACTAATTCTGATTATGATAATCTGTTTCAAGTACAAAATAACCCGGAGTCCCTGAGCGGGATTCTGATCTCAGTTCCAGTGGTGTAAAATGGAGTCATCCCATTAACTTGAATGGAGTTACTCATGTTTAAGAGCACTCGGTGGCATTACTCTGGGTTTACAAATGAGAGCAGAATGTGACCCTTTACATTTTCTTTTTAAATAAAGAAAAAACAAACCCCAAATACTTCCAGACAAGCATCCTTTTGTTGTTTTTAAATCTGTTGATCTTTTTCCACAAAAGAAAAGAAAAAAAGCCACATTGGTACAACAACCCCACATTGCATTAATGTTCCAAAGAAAGCTGTGAAATGAAGGGTGGAAAACTGTAGACTAAATATGAAGGAAAAAAAAGATTATATCTCAAGGAGAGGGAAAAAACCCTACCTCCCAATGATGACATAACTGTAACAAAATATCGCTGACAGAAATGAAAACGGAAAGGGGTTGGTGGTGGTACTAAGATTGTTTCATTCCGTTTGAAAAAATAAGGGTTAATATAGTGACTTCTTTCTGTTTATTATAGTTCCCAGATAAATGGCGATAATTGCTGTGATTTAAGTGATATTACCAATTAGACTTGGAGATAGCTACCACAACACTGACTACAATGCTTAAATTTCATTAGATTTAATTACTGCAAAGTTACATCTGGTGAGGGAAACATAATTTTATAACTATTCTCAGCACTCTAACTTGAGTTCTGCTTCTGCATATTGCATACTTAGGCATCTAATTTGGTCCTAAAATTCACTTCAGTTAATAATGTGTAACTAGCAGTAACATAAGGTGACAGTGACAAACAGGTCTCCGTGAATTAAAATCAGGTCTAATTACGTGACCTTTCTTGTGTCCCTTAGAGCCCTCCTGAGGGCAGGTATTTCAAGCAGCCTTGGTGACCAGCCTCAGCAGTATCCATGCTAATGGAATGTATCATGGGGGAGGGGAGGAGAGAAGGCATCTCCACTGCTGATGGAGAAAGCAGAAAACCATTTGTTTTTTAATCAGAGCTCTGCTCTGTTTTTCACTTCTACTTGTCACTGTCATACTTCACAAATTCAAAAGTGATCAGTCAGCGTCTGAGTGAGTAAACAAAAAATGTCTCTTTACTTTGCACTCTGAATAGAGCCCTGAAGTACTTCAAATTGGAGTGTTTGTGTGTTTACACGCTCGTGCGCCACACACCCTTGTTACACGTATTCATATTTGATACCTCATCAATTAATCCAACCCTAATAAAGCTTGGAAGCACATTGGGGTCCCATAATGTTAATTATAGATAGTGGTGCTTTAAAGCATTAATATCCCTAGTGACATGGGTATTGCTGTTCACTAATATCATGTAGGCTTAACAATACACAACTATTTTTAAGGACTGCTTTCTAAATCTATGGCAACATGCACACACCAGAAGCCCCAAAACGAATTTGGATAACTTACTGTAATCCATGTATTCTGTTCAGTGATTTTCTGCTTACTAATCAAGTATAAAATATGGCAGGAATTTCATTGTAATTTCATTGAGTATAGTTGAGCCATGGCAACGATATTCCATACATACAAAAAAAGCAAATTTTGAAGTGTAAAAATAATCTGTTACTGTTAAACACAGTCTTTTTGCATCACTTTAGAAAAATAAGATCAAAGTAGACTCAGAACTCTTTATTAAAAAAAATACTGAAAAATAGCAGCCGCTCCTCTGCTTTAATCCACAGTAAAACTATAAATGTAAACAAAACAGAAACTGTAACAAGTATAAAAATGTAGGAGTCTTTCTAAGAAAGTAAAAATGCAAGAACTCCCCTCCTACCTCCTTACAAAGTGTAAATTAGAGATGACTTTTAGGCTCTATATACT
>NC_066619.1:107083876-107146376 GCF_025201925.1 Gopherus flavomarginatus | reverse complement strand
TGAACTTCAGAAAATCCTCAGTATAAATGCATCTTTTTGAGTGAGATATTCAAGTGATTTGAGACAGAAAAATTGTACTAGTTGACAATAAAAGTCAGGGTGGATTAGAATTTATAAGCAGAAAATTGAATAAAATCTTTCACTAACAGGGTTCCTTCCCCTCATATTTAGACATGGTTGAGCATTATTACTCACACAATCAGAGGCCACAGAACTAATTATTTGAAGAGCACTAAATGGGAACAACAGCAAGTTGTATCATTGCTGAACTTCCCACATATAATTTTCTGCTATGGGCAAGAAACTGGACCTCATTGGCAGGGGGTTGAAGCCAAAAACAGATTTGTCATAGGAAACTGTCTGCCAAACAACAAAAAACAAAAACACTGCCAGAACATTATTTTTTATAGCAGAAAATGGTATTCCTTCTTGAGAAACCGAGCAACCTAGAAGATAATTCAAAAGATCCAACTTACAGATGTATGAGCAACTCAGCAGCCTGAAACACTGGACTATTACAAATTATTTACATACCACATGTGGATTCTTTTGACTAAAAGTTTTATAAGCTATAGAGTAGCTAAGGACTCTAATGCAGAGGTGCTCTATGCAGCACCTAAGGAACAGACCCTGAATGTTTATAACCCACAAAGTCTGACTTTTTGTTATATATATATAAATTAGGAAAACTTGATTCCAATTGATTGACCATGGAATGGATCAGTTTTCATGACCTCATTCTTTTGCCTTCCTGGACCTCAACATTGAGCTGCAGAAAAAATAAAAACAAATATGTAGATCAACTGAAAGCCAATGCATTGTTCTTTTATACCTCCCAGCAATTTTTTAGTAGATTTAAAAGAGCTATATGATACATAAAACTTTCCTTTTGCCTTCATAAGCAGAATAAGGGTGAACTGGCAAGTCTTTAGATGTGTTCATATTGAGCCCTGTATAAAATGCATGTAAATTATCTTCGTAACTTCACATTCCATTTGTTTAACCTAATATTCACTTCTTCTTTTACCACTTAAAATAATTCTTTGATGCATGTTATATTAATTGCAGAACACTAACCCGAATCCTACTACTGAAAAATATGAAGTAAAGCTATGAGGAAAAATTATTACTCTTGATTGCATAGATCTTGGATCAAGGTACCTTTCCTTATACAAAAGAGGCAGCATGAAAAAATCCCTGATTCTGCAAAGACTTGCAAACAGGCTTAACTTTGCACACTGAGCAATACCATTGACTTGTGTGCTTAACGACAAGCATATGCACAAGTCTTTGTGGCATTAGGTCCCTAGTTCTTAGTCACTCCAAAGGTCAGACAGTCATTACCCAGAACAAGTGCTTAATCCTGAGAGTGCAGACCACCACACAAGGTCAGGTCTTAAAGCTGATGACCACCTATTAAATTGGCCCTTGGCTTACAGACAAATATTTAGGCTCCATTCAACTTTTACTCCCCATAGTTCTCTCTTCCACCACCCCTCAAGTCCACTTCATACGTATGGAGGTCCTGCCTGACTTTTTCTTCAGTTAGGACCCAATTCAGCAAAACACTTACAACGTGTTTAAATCTGCCATTGTCTTCATTTGGATTTAAGCATAGGCTTAAGTGTTACACTTCATGGATCGAGGTATTACTCACACACTTGAAGTTAAGAACATGCTTAAGTGCTTTGCTGAATCATGTCCTAAGGGAATATACTCAGTTTGTAAACAAATCTTCACCTTACAGGCCATGCCCACAAGCACATAAAACTCTAAAAATATTAGAAAATGTGTTACAAAGAGAAATGAACAAATTTAACTTTTAGATAAAACAAAATGAGATTAAAAGTCTAATCCTCCCCTCCAATTACACAATTCCCTACTTTCTGACTGGACGTGGGTATCTGATTTACAAATTAACAGTATAAAGTGACTCAGTAGTACAAAAAAGAAACAACAACAAAAGAACAGCTCCAATGAACCAAAATCTTTTCCTTAAAAGGTTAGTCTTTATAACGAGAAAGTTAACATAATCAGAAAGCAACTTTTAAATTTGGGGGTTAACCCAGTCCCATTAGCCCTAATTTACAAAAAGTAATTACCATAGCCGGACTGAATAAACTCTGAGGCCAAAAGGAAGAACTCTCAGTTTAACACAATGAAATAAATAACATTTTGCAGTCAGACTACATGAAGCTTTTACAGCATTCAATAAACTTTGTAGCATCCATCTAAGTCTCTTCTGAATAAACTTGCTCAGCATGCAATTGAGCGGTTACCAGTGAAAATCTGCTGTCCACATTGACCAACGTCAATGGTTTTTCAGTTAAACTCTAGTTCAAAGGACAGGATCACACACAAGAAAAGTTATGCATCTTCTTAAGCATGTGCAGGACCCGGGGCATCGGTCATTATTGGGAGTTTAATGTTAATGTTACTTCACTATGTTCAGGTATAACTCAAACATCCAGTGTCTTCCCAAAGAACTTGATCAATCTTTTAAAGCTTGATCATCTGAGTATTTATATTTCCTTTTATGCAGAAGAAACTTGGTTTCTCCTATATTTAGACATCAATTACAGACCGACAGGAAGAACATTAGTATCTTTGCTCAGCACTGACAAACAATATAATTTCTTCATCCAGATTTTAGCACGTAGACCTTTTACTTGAATTCAGTCATAAGAATCAAAATATGGTTTGGATATGCCTACTGCCTAATTGTTGACATATTGCAGACAGACTAATTGAAATAAAAGACCATGCTTCAGTTGATTACCAAAATAACTGTATAATATAACTAATATAGTTAGAATTAACATTTAACTATGTAGAGTAGCTCAGGCGATGAGGTGTAGCTCACATATACTAACTAAAAATATTCCTAATAAATAAAACATCTTTGTGCAGAGACAAGGAGTCAGATCCTCAGCTAGGTTAAATTAGCACAGCTTCGTTAAAGTCACTGCAGCTGAGGATCTGGACCAATGCTTTAATCCATGTGCCAAAATCAGACTTTTCCAAATGGGATTTGATACAGCCAACATCATTTAGTGATGTATTCTGTAACAAAAAAAAAAATCAACCTGTCCAAGTCAGAGAGATGTATTACTGAAGGAGAGTGGAGCATAGGGGGGGCAGACAAAGGCAGAAAGAAGTTAATGCTGAGATACCTCATTTAGGTCCTAGTCCAAAAAGCACATGCATAAACTTTAAGCAAATGAATACCCCCATTAAAATCAGTGACGCTACTCACATGCTTAAAACTATGCACATGCTTAACTGCTCTGCTGAATCAGTGCATTAGATAGGGACTGAGGAAAGTTAACTTAAAAAAAATTCTCTTACACTCTGGCACCCTTTGGGGAAGGGAGGTTATTGGTTGGGATTTTGTTTGTTTTAAATCAGCGTGAATCAAATGCTCCCCTTCTTTGTAAAACACTCTGGAGAGGATTGGCCACAGTTACAGATACTTGCCTGGCCTTGCTGCCTGCTGAATCATGGCTAAATCTCCATAAGTGTAAAAATAACAGGCTTTGTTTCATCTTTTGTGAATCAATTTTCATTTAAAATAAACCCCAAAGGAAGGCTAGCCTGTGTGACCAGTTAGTTTTTTGCTCCTCTTGCCTCCATTTATATACACGTCAAATTTGCCATCTCTCTCTAGCTCATCATTTAATAGAAAGAAAGCAGCTGGGATTCTAGCCCTTCAAATGCTAAATATGAACAAGACGTATTGTGGTCCTTCACAGATCTGCACAGTAAGTTTGATCACTCAAAGAACCAGATGTTTTGTTATCTCCAAATTAGGCATGGACTCCATTTCACACAGGGGTAGGCTTCATCTTACTATCTATCATTCTTCTGGAATCCTTCCTCCACTCCAGTGCAGGCAGCAGCAATCATATTTCCAAAATCTATTTGTTCATAACTGAATTTTCATTAACGTGTCACAGGTCTGGCAGGCATTTGTGGGAATGGAAAGCGCAAACAAGCATTAGTGGAGAGGATGGACACTACACTCTCCCCTTGACTAGAATAGCACTGATACGCACGAAATAATATGTGGTACAATTCATTTACACATGTACCCTGCCGGCGTATTATGATTCTGGATACCTTTAGAAATAACAACAGTGAAACCTGAGGAATATGTAAATGCAACGCTAGAAAGACACAACATTCAGTAATTTTGTCCTGCTTGCGTGCCTCTGATTCTGGAGAGTGGTTCTTTCAACCCTGTCAAACACGCTGGCAATCTAAATCATGGTGACTCCAAGTCTTCAGCTATATGGGATTGCTTCCTCCTAACACAATCAGAACAGATGAGAACCAGATGCTGGGATTTTGTTTGGGGGTCGTTTTTTTGCAACAACAACAACAAAAAAAAAATCACTAGACTTTGTAAGCTTAATGATGCTCTTCCCAAGTGGTATAACAACATAATATATTCCATGTTAGCACTCGATAATACTATCTCCTTTACACTGCATAGGGCTCTTTAATACACCATGAACTTCTTTATTATATTTATTCAAAAGGAATTGTACTCTGCATCAAGTTGCAGATATCATATGCTCTAGTATTTGTCTCCTGTCTGTACACATAGCACGATATTCTGAACAATACAATGGGTGTGGGTTAAAAAAATTGAATCAATAATGAGAAGAGTTACACAGAGGCAGTACACACAGCTGCATAGGTCAGCTCATTAAAAGGTATCGAAACAGAACTGGTCACAACTATGGTCCCTTCCTACCAAGCAAGCAGGGGCCAAGAGAAAGGTTGGCAGAGTATAAATGGAAGAACACAGTTTCCTGGTGTTCGTGAGCTCAGAACAGCAAGTGCTGGTGGGACCAGGGAGACACCAGGGATAGATCGGATAATTACTGGTATAGCACAACTGTGTGCCTCCATAGGTACTGCACCTGTAAATTCTCCGCTGTGGGAACTCTTTAGATTCCCTTCCTAAGCTCATGCAGCCAGAATTGAGACATGGATCAGCCTCATACTAGCTAAGTGACTCCATTTCTCACATGGATCCATTTCTGGGTTGTTTACTCAAGTTTGTGTATTTTAAACTCAAGTTGTAGCTGTGTCTGTTAAATTAAGATGCCTTTTTCTCCAAGTGCATCATCTCAGTCTCTTCTCCCCTTAAGTAGAAGTGAAGGTCACACTTCAGACCTCTAACTTGAAAAGATAACAGTGGTAGGTTTGGGTTATTTTTAATTACATTAAAATATTTTGGGTGCCTGGAACATTATAGGGAGCATTTAGAAGTGGTAAAGAAGAACCAAAACCAGTCTTTGCCTATATCCCCAATGCGCTATGGGACCGGTCCTGAATATTAATTAATTAATTAATACCTTAAATACAGAAATGTAACATCCAGTCTTCTGTCTATCAACTTGAGTTAAATCCCCTTCACTGTCTTAACATCTATCACATCTGGTTCTGCAAAAGAGACATTTATATATCTATGCTGTGTTCAATTCCGAACATCACTATTACCTGAAAGATACTGATAGACTGGAGGGAATGCGGAAAAGAGGACCCACAACAGGGAGTTGGAGACCCCTTATGAAGAAAGATTAAATTTGCTAAATGCAGAATGTAGAGTTTGGCTATGCAACAATTAAGATAGTAAGGAGAGACATGACAGCAGTGCATAGACATCTGAAGGTGTACGGCCACCAAACACGTACTGTGGCTTAGCCATGTAGAGCACAAACCCACAGGAAACTCTGCACGTGCTACTGCAGCTTCACTACTATTTATACTCATGCTAGCTGTAATTTAACTGCCCTGAGTATGTGTGTATACAAGCTGGGTGATCACACACTTAGATCATAGTATAGGTGGATTCTTAGGGAAATGTGTAAAGTTAAGAGTATGAAAATGTAAATAGTATCAGGAAAGTAATTTTGGCAGGGAGATACTGGCTTACAGAATAGGCCCAAAAGAAAAGGGGATTTTAAAAAATTAGACTGGATAGGACAAAAAACTAGGAAAATGTACAGTAAAGACAATACCTCTATGGTAGGAGCACGTAGTGGATGATCTAATAGGTCTTTTCACCTCTCTAATTTTTTTGAAGCACTGCATATTGCGTCATGCAGGTTATTTTGTAGAACCCCAATGATACAGAATTTTTTACTTCATGTTTGTTCAGTTAGATGCGCATCATGGCTTCGGTTCTATGGGTCTATTAGTATTTTGGGGGTTGATTTTTCATTCCAGATCTACAGCTGTCTGGGAACTTCAAAATAAGTTTATTCTCATTTTGCTGTTGACTCATTATGGTTTTCAGAATAAATAAATCTCTTAACTTCATCATCTGTGATTCAGTTTTTCCATCCATCAAAATAGGGATAATGCTTATAACCCTATGTAAGGTGCTCTGTGATCTTACAGAAAAAGTTCCATATACGTATTTATTATTTCCATCTGCAGTTTGTCATTGAAACAATCAATCATTTGCAATTTCAGGCCCATAGTGGGATGGTAGTGGAGTCTGAACCACAGTTGTTCATTCAGTCTTGTCTATTGGTTAACTGCTATAACGGCTGATAGAGTCTGGCTGGCATGACAGTAGTTCTGTTACTTTATCTTGATACTGGAGATTACCACCTATTTGTGTTCTATAAGGTATTATAAAGCATTTAAATGACATTATAGTATGAAGACTTAACACATCCGCAATGACAGCCACATAATCTGATGTGATGTTTGGGAACATGTTACTGAGAAAATTCACAGGTCACATTTTCTTTTACTGACATACACAAATATTTTGCAAATTAAAAAAATAAAATCTCTCCTCCAAGCAATATTTTTCTATTTATTTTAGGGATCTTAACAGATTTCCTTATCATCACCTCACCTAACAATGAGTTTGTTGCCACTATTGTGAACTCTCTAGTTCTTCCTTATTGTACATTTCAGGATAAATTCTAAGTGCCATATACACTGACTGTGATCTACACTCACGGCTAGGGCTTGAAAATCCTACTATTCCACACAACTGTGGCAAGTAAGTATCTATCCCAGGCAAGTGTCTTCAACTTTTACAGAATTTCAGTTTTCATTTAAACAAATAAAACAAAAAGTTTCTAGCCCTTGTGGCTGTGAGGAAAACCTTCCAAATGTACAGTAAGTGTAACTGAACCAGTATCTTTCTGTGCCTCTGTACTTACCACTCTATTACCTGTCCTGCTGCTTATGGCTTTACAAAGCTGCAGCAAAATGAAAACTCATCAGTTGTTTCATTTTTCACTGACAATTCAGATACCTGTGGGTAGCAGTGTAAAACAAGAAGAATCAGGTCCGTTTCCCTCTGCTGCTACTTAGGGAAACCTATGAGCAAATTAGTTTGCAGACACTAGAGAGGAAGACCTAAAAACTAGATGCTGGGGGAGAGAAAGAGTAACAGATGTGTCGACTCACTGGGCTGAAAGAGGGATAGAGTAGCAGATACCCCAACTACACATTTCAGCAACCAGAAAACGAAGGGAGGGTACCAGAGACCCACCAGGACCTGCACTTCCTCTCAGTCCTTCTGGCTGCCCTAAGGGGCAAAATTCTCCTCCTCGTTCTAGCAGGCACTTTGAGAGAAGAAAGCCATCAAACTTATCAGAAATCTCCTAGCTGAGGGCAGATCTAGAAGGTGGACACTCCAAAACAACTCTCAGACACCTTCCCCTGTCCCTGGAGCTGAGGTTGGGGTATTTACTTTTCACTAGGGTGCCATCTCCATCTTCCACATCAGTCTTTGATACAACGTTTAGCCCTTTGGCTATCATATCTAGTTCAACGTTCAAGCCCTATGAATGGGTGGAGGGACAGTTATGGTAGTGGACAGAAGAAAAAAACAAAATGGAGCGCTAACTGGGCTAAGTTAGGAAAGGTAAACATGGGTGGGGTGGGGAAGATATTATACAGTGATACATGACCAGAAAAGAGTAACATGTGGCTCATAGCTTCAGGTATGAGAATCTTGAGCATCAATAAGCTGCTTACTCTAAGGGAAGAATCTGGATCTATGGCATACATGTGAAATGTCCTTTTCAATAAATGATAAAATGGATCCTTAGTGTCCTGAAGCCCTTTATGTCACATGAATTGGCTTCAATTACTTGAGTAAGGACTATGCACTGAGTAAAGATTAGTGGCTTTGTTATGGTGTGTTATTTGGTAAGATTAATAGGGAAGATATTAAAATGCTACTCAAATCTTTTATTAAACCCAATAAAAAGTTATACACAAATATTTATAATAGAAAATAAAACCTACATTCACCAAAACATTTTTGCAATTAAAATTTATACAAGTACAGGCAAGGATTTTAAAGATTTTCATTAATTTGCAAGTAAAAAATAATAATAAAGTGTCACCAATGTATGGCTTTTCTTACTATCTCATTGGTTCTTCTTTCTTCCACTAACAGTTTCAAGAGGGCTAAGACAGAAAGCTCTAGTGTAGTTCCTCTTATTTTGCAGACCACCATATCATTTTTTATTACAAGATAAAATACAACACTGGTAAAACTGTCTAGATTTAAACAGCTGTTCCTTAAGAAAAATTAAGTAGTAAATTTGATGCTCTCCAAGCAATTAGGTACTACACCTCTACCCCACTATAACAAGACCTGATATAACACAGGTTTGCATATAGCACGGTAGCAGTGGGGCTCTGGCGGCACTTTAAAGGATCTAGGGCTCCGGCTGCTGCGGAGAGCCCCGGACCGTTAAAATGACCACTGCAGTCTTGCCACCGCTATCCCGATATAATGGCATTTCACCTATAATGCAGTAGGGATTTTTGGCTCTCCACAACCGTGTTATATCAGGGTAGAAGTGTATTTTTAAAAAAAAAAAACTTTGTTAAAAGCAATGCAGAAATTTACAAAATTACATAAGCACCTAGCATTCAATGCACCCATATGCAAGTGGATTTTAGTTATGATCTAAAATTGTGTAAAAATTGGAATGTGGGAGAGGACTATGCTTTGCCTGGTCAGACTGACCCAGTCTTCCCCTCCACTGAACCTTCTTAAAAAAAAATACCTATTGTGGAGAAGAAAGTGGAAGATTAAAAAAAATAGCCTGACAAGATACTGGAACTACTCAGAAATGCATTATATTGTGAAAAGCTTCAAAGTAAATGATTTAGGCCACATTAATTTTGAAGATGCCATATGTAGTAATGCACTAGCTTGACAAAACCATGCTGTGCTCCGAACACAGTACAAATAGGTTATGTAAGAAACCAGATTACTTTGGAAAAGAAAAAAAAAAAAAGATACTGGAAAGTAATTTACAAAAACATGAGGCAGACTTTTATTTCCTTATCAAACTAAAATAACTGAGTATTTTCATAATGTTTCACTTTAAAGCTATTGTCAATATCACAGATATGCAGGGAACTCATTCATTTACCATTTCATCTAGCAAAGTCAAACTTGTCCTTAAAAAGGCCATTGACTAATGCTTCAGTCTCATTTATGAGACTCCAGTAAAAACATGGTGTTTGTACTTCTACAAAGACCAAAATCAGAACACAGTCTGACAATACTGTAATCTATTACTAGCATAAATGCTCGGTCATAAGACTTTAATTGCGACAAGACTTGGAGATCTGAACTAAAGACTGGCAAAGTCTTCTTTCAGCAGGCATGAACAAGGTTCAAATATTTTCATACATGCTGGTGCATATAAGTCATTGTTTGCTAGCCCAGCCATGAGCACACCAAGCAGAGCTTTACACACAACCATATTAGGCTCCTTCTCTCTTTCTGCATTTTGCTAGCAAAAATGGAGAAAGAAAAACAAAAACAAAAACTACTAGTCCCACAAAGAACTTCAGCAAGCAGACAAAAAGAACGTATCTTTTTAAAAACATGAATTTCAGAGTTTCTTTCTTTTCCTTTTCCTCTACCCAGTTCCCCAGTCACCTTTTCTTCTTTAAGTGGTTTGCTATCCCTGAAAGTAAAGAACTAATAGCACCAGTTAGAGCTGAGCTGAGCCAGGCACTGTGTAAGCCAATGGTTCTCAGACTTTCCAGACTACTGTGCCCCTTTTAGGAGTCTGAAGCCTGAGCCCTGCTGCCTGGGGCTGAAGCATGTAACTGAGCTTTGCAGAACCCCTTGTGGTGTGGGGCCCCAGGCAATTGCCCTTCTCATCACCCCCCAACGCAGGTCCTGCACTTGCAACCCCCCCTAAACACATCCTGCGACCCTGAGGTTGAGAAACAACTGATCTGGATGAGTTGACATACCCCTGAAAGACCTCTACGTACCCCGGGTTGAGAACCACTGGTATAAGCCACGTTGATTACTTGGCAACTTTTGCATGGCAGGACAATACTTGGAAAAAGATGATAGAGCAAAAACAGGATTCGTTTAAAAATGGACACACCAAACTCCGGAGAAGATTCCAGTTGAAGAGAAGCGGGTTAACTTTGTAATTACTAGTAAGTGCAGAGGCACCCTGTTAAAAGGCCCCCTGAATTTAATACAAATACACACAGAGAGTTGTTGAGAAACACACAGAGAATGATGTACTTCAAACACTAATATCTGTTTACCATTTCAAGTTGCTGCATGGTGGAAAGCTAGATTTCTGTAACATGTCCCCAAGATACAATCTAATGCTAAAACGTATCCTGCGGTAGGTCTACTTTCCAATTACTAGAAGTAAGCATACAAGAGATATATAATTAGTTATGACACTGGGACAGGCATACATGTTTCAACACACACAAAGCTCTTAAAGTTTTTGGCAGTATATGACAGAGATCTAAATTGAAGGCTCAAAGACAGGGTATATGGTGTTATAAAAAAATACTAACTTGAAGTTATCGCACCAAATGGTTTTCTAAAAGATATGAGCATATTTTGTTTAAACAGCCTTTTAAAGATTGGAAAAAGCAAATATTGCCTTGCAGCATTAAAACAGCCTATATTACAAGTGTGTATGTGTGTGGCAGGGGGATGAATGTTTTCTTTTTTAAGTGAAAGGCTGTCATTCTCCACTAAAGAATACATTATGACAACACTTTAAGGAAGCAAAGGAGATTTTCTGTTTTATGATTCTGGGCATAAGATCTTAAAATCTGTGATGAAATACCAAATTCCACCAATTTTAAAAATAAATTATTCAAGGATTATACAAGTACTACTTATCTAGGCATGGAAAAAAAAGAACTTAGTATCAAAGGCATATCATCAACATACACCAAACCCAAACCCTAAAAGGGCCTTTAAGACTAAATTCACCACCACTGAACTCTTTGCAGTTAGATGAGGGATCTAATTTCTAAATGTTTTTGTTTAAAAGAAAGCACAACCTGACAGCAAATGATCCAAAATGGAAACATACATAAGGACTAGACATGTTCTGTTCATTCTACAGAAAAAGGAGATTTCAACTCATCCAACTAGCTTGAGCTCATTCGAGCATCTGAGAGAGTCTCCTTCACCTGCAATCTTTCCAATACGAAAGTACTTTATTATCATTATTTACAATTGTTTCTCTCAAGGCCTCAAATCAGTACAATAGTATAGAAGGTTGACCTGCCTTTATGAAAGAAATTTTCTGACGGCATGCAGATTTGTAAGGATAGCCACCTCAAAAAGCCACCAACAAGTCAAACAGGAAATAGTAACCAATGGGCTTTTCCAGTGTTCCATGAAGATCTCTTGGTGAACAGAGATGGTACACACTCACCAAGTAAGATAGCAACAAGCCACTTCTCACCTCCACCAGACACCTAGGAAAAAATGTGAGCTTTCCAACATACCTCAAAGGTTAGTAAATCCTCAGATTTCATCAACTATGTGTGAGGAGAGAGGGGAGGGATCCAATTGCCAAAGTTAAGGTCTCTCATGAACAGCATATGCCAGCTGTCCCATAGACTCACAATCCTCTCTTTTTAAGCAAAGGGAGTTTGAGCACCTCCACTTATCATAAGCATAGAAATATATCGGAGAGAAGAGATGATTTTGAGGTAGCCAAGATCCAATCAATTTAGGGATTTATATTTTAAAACCAGTATTTTTAAACTCCCCCAGAAGCTCATTGGCAGGCAGTGCAAATTATAGAGCAACATATTCTGCATGACTCCATTTAGTGAGCGGGTTGACCATATTCCATGCTAGTTACAGTTTATGAATGGTCTCTACAGTTTATCAATGGTTTCAACTTGTAGCTCCACGCAGGAGAAGTTACAGTCACTTAATCTTAGGCTGACAGACATGGGTAACAGTAACTGGGTCCACATCCAAAAAGAAAAGATTCTAACTTCCTAGCAAAATACACATGGAGGGCCAAGGGGGCAGGTGAAGAGAAGGTTCTCAACCACAAACTTGTGCTGCAAATGGGGCACAAACTCCTGCAATTAGGGGATAACAAGTGAACTTCTACCAACTTTTCTAGTTATCTCTGCAGAAATATCAACTTGTCTTGGTCTTGTCCAGTTTGTGCCTCCATCAGCTAGCCCCTATCTAGATCACAGTCTCACAGAGATACATGGATACGACCACTAGAAAAATGAATCCAGAGCTTTTTAAATTTAAAAAAAGAGAGCGCATTATCTTCCAATACCATTCATCATAGGTGTGCTGCCCTTGATCATATATGCAACTTGAACTGATGTATTTCAAATGTTCTAAATAAATAGTAGTGTGACACAAGGGTAAAAATAATGGGATAAATGAAAGAAAATGTGTAATTAAATGCATTCAAGGTAATAATCTACCATGGAACAAGAAAGAACATACAGGGCCATATACTAGCATGAAAGATGAGCATGTGAATCCAGGACAGTATATTACCCTATTACTTTGTTTCATAGTGGATTGTTATATCTCAGAAAGCTTTTAATTATAACCTTTTAAATAGAGTATGACACACTGTGGCATTATGTCATTACTGACATTCTCATGGTTTATTCTTGAAAAAATTAACCTTTACAGTCTCACTAGTTTTTTCACAGTGCACATATGTGAACACTCTACAGATGAAGACAGAACACATATTTATAGATCATACTTTTACAGACAAACATGCTCATTTTTAACTCCAGATCCTATCACTCATGAATGAAACTATCCCCTCATTGAGGTCCCCACAATTCACAGCCTTGGGTGCACTATTAGATGTTCAGTCCAGATCTTTTGTTGCAGGTCTCATTCTCAGCACTACTGTGGCTTGTTCTCAGTACTACTGTGTCTTGGGTAACTAATAAAACCTTTGTATTGGCCGCAGAGGTGTTGTCTTTTGCATGAAGACTTTGGTTTTACATTTCAACATTTGCAGTCATTCATGATTCTTTGATGCTCTTCCTCAAGAGTAAGATGTTCGGCCAGGACACAGGCTTTTTCCAACTTGGGCAATTAGGGCTTGATCTGAGAAAACTCCCACTGACTTTTCTGATGCAAGATCAAGGCCTTATATAGGGCCCAGTTCTACTCCCTGTGAAGTCAGTGTGAGTTTTGCCCTTAATTGCATTGTTGGGAGCAGGAGCAAGTTCATTCTGCTAATTCACTTCAAATAAACTACCAATGAATCGGATAGTCATCACTTCCTGTCCTAAAACTAGCAGAGTCCTATCGCACCTTATAGACTAATCTGTTGGTCTATATGGTGCCATAGGACTCTTTGCTGCTTTTACAGATCCAGACTAACATGGCTACCCCTCTGATACTGTCCTAAAACTGTTGCCTGGGATTTTGAGGATTGCGCATAGACATTGAGGGTAGCCAGAATGTGACCCATAATTTGCACTGTTAGTCCAATTTGTATGTACTTTTGGGATCCACTAGAATGAAAGACTCTGTGCACGGCCGTGACTACTCTGGAGATTTCAGCCATTGGTGGGCAGCCATAGGTATATCTGTACCAGTGCAAAATCCTAGTGTAGGCAGGCAAAGCTGCTATAACCAAGATTTACCTTGTACCATGTATCCTAGCTTGAAACTGAAGTAAGCTACACTAGTGCAAATCATGATATATAGCCCCTATTATAGGCAGACAGAGTTGCTGACACCGATGCACCAATAGCCCTGGCTGTAAATGGAGCAAATCCCCCGTGTAGTCAAGACCTGAATGCAAAAACATCATGACAATATCATTCTTTACAATATCTTAAATGTACAGCTCACCTAGTTGTAATAAAGATTTTTTCAAAGGTAGCTCTACCTCTCCCCTGAACTCTTAGTCTTATACTTACATTGCAAGTTCCTTGGGACAGGGACTGCTTTTTTGTTCTGTGACCAGCACATTGAGGTCCTTTAGCATGACAAGGTCTCCAAGATGCTACAGCCAAGAATTTTCAAAAGGTATTTAAGGTGCTGCTGCACTGCACTGATTTAGGAGCATAAATCTCATTCATTTTCAAAAGGGAGTCAAGTATTTAGGAGCCAAAATCAATTGACAGTTGATGGATTTAGGCTCCTCCTAAATGATATTTTAGGCTCCTAAAATCTGTTAGGTTTTGCAATGTTGAGTGCAGCAGCACCCAATCTAGGCCTATGGTAATACAAATATAACTATAACAACACAACCCTGCCCCCACCCCTCAAAAAAATTATAGGGGAGTGGCTATTGCATTGAATTATTACATTTAACTTTAGAAATAGAGCAGAAGAAATATACAATACATTCTGTAGATAAACCGTTAAAATGTACATGTGTTAATTTATGAAATTAATATTTCTGGAAGAAGTTATTTCCCTCTAATAACTTGATTTCACCTCTGAGTTTCAGTCATCTCTCATTACATTCATGCACTTTTCTCATCCCGATACTGCATTCTGCTCAACACTTAATATTTCTTGTTATTTTACGTGCAGTCTCTTATAAATACTAATTTTTCCACAAGGCAGGCAGCTTAGTAGGAACACAAATTACCTTAAATCCACACAGTTCTGTGGCCCTTTTTTTTTTCTAAACTGCAAGTGCAGAAATATTTACCCATCCTTCACTATCCTACAAATTATTGAAATCTACACATTGCACAATGTTGCAATGACAAGAATCTCACTGTAACTCAATTTGCATTATAATTGCAGCAGAACTCAAGACTTTTAGAAAGATGGATAAAGGGTTCCTTTATACATGCCAAAAATAAAGGGCACCTCATTCTGCTCTTAGGATGCAAACATGACAGAAGGTTTTCGTGTCTGCTATCTCCTTATTTCATACAAAGTAACTCTCATTAACAGAAGTTATATATTTACTTTTGAAAGGAGACTGGACCCCTAAATCATCAGCAAAATACAGTGTAAGTCATGAAGAGCCTGAGATCTAATGAATTGCTATACAAGAGCTAAGTACTGTTATTTTTTCCTGAAGCACAGCCCTGCAGCCCTTTGCAAGGAGGCAGACAGACACCCACAGAAGTCAGTATTTTGCCCAAGCGAGGACCACGAGATTGGAACCAATGTGTCAAAAACAGGGGCAGCCAATAGTCAGCTTCAGCTCCCAGAGTTACAAAGATGACCTGTTAGAAGCTCTCCTTGCCACAATTCTGATATTTTATAATACTACAGGTTCACAGTAATAGTCTTGAGTTCAATTATGTCAACAGAGATTTACTCATCATATCACAAGACAAAGCAATACGTTAAATATTAATCAATGCCAAAACACAGTGTACAATGTAAGAATGCTGAGAAATGGGCTTTACAATGTAGTTAAGTGTAGGCATATATGAAAGTAGAAGGACCATCATAATCAAACCAAAAGGCCAACTCTTGCCTCAGCTCACTTGCTGCCCTGGGGTTTAAACTCCTGACTGGTCATGCACTTATTTTCTCAGAGACTCATAGACTTTAGGGTCAGAAGGGACCAATGTGATCATCTAGTCTGACCTCCTGCACAAAGCATGCCACAGAACCCTACCCATCCACTTCTATAACAAACTCCTAACCTATGTCTGAGTTATTGAAGTGTTCAAATTGTGGTTTGAAGACCTCAAGCGGCAAAGAATCCACCAGCAGATTTCTTCCTTGTATTTAGTTAAGTACCAGAACCTGACCAACACAATGTTCATATAAATGCATCCCTCCTCCTACCCTGTGCGCTGTAACGATGTCACAGCAGAATTGGTGGGAAAAGGCTCTCTCTTCTTTTGATATCTTTGTGGTTACATCTTGCCAGAGAGAAACTAATGGTTCTTTGTGGCATATACACCATCTATCTATCTATCTAAACATTTAAAATTACAATAGCTCTTTTGTAGAGGACAAAGCAGAAGGAAGACATACATACCCAGTTGATGACATCATCAAGTTTGCCTTATGTTGCGGCAACTTTGTCATCATCTTCAGAGAAACAACAACAACAACTAATCTGTCTTTAAGGATTAGTTGAAAGCTAAATCTTGGGCATGGGCCTATGTCCTAACATCTCATCCGCTAACCATATGAGGGACCTTATAGCTCATCTTGTACAGTGTGAAGACTGAAGTAGCTTAACAGCCTCTTGGCTCAACCACTTATTACCATCAGTTCAACCCAATTCTTGCACTGAGAGCCTGGAATTTCCCTGAGTCCAGACCTCCATCAGATTCTATTAGATAGTTCTATGAGAGATGCAACCTCTCCATCTCAAGTGTATGACAGTTGGGAGTCTGGGATTGCCACTCTCCTGTAGTCTATATTTTCTATTTACAAAGATACCAAACTCATGCCCTGCTCCAATGGTAACCACTGGGAAGACCAGTACACCCAGTCCTCTGTGGTAACCATCTCTCAGGAGATGGCATGGCCAATACTGGCATTGAAACATACCTTCTTCCTCCTAGCTCCCCCTGCTTCCCTGGAGATATTTTTGCCAATGCAAATGTTAGCATTTAGGTCTTCACAGCAGTGACCAATTAGGAGGTGATTACGCTGTTGTTGCTCTCACCCCTACCCACAATCCACTGGGCTATGGTGAATTAAGAAGTCCTCTCCTCACTTCTTTCTCCCTCCTGTCACAATTCCCCTAGCAACACGGTATAAGACACAATAATCTGTTTTTTCCACTGCAGTCAGCATTTGAGGAACTTGTTTCCTACAGCATAAATACAAATGAAACAGCCTATGAAAACTCATTCCAACGCACAGGGCTAAATTCAGAAGTATTGTGCAGGGTTGTACAAGTTATAAGTTGGTAAGTGGCAGTACAGGAAAGTGACTGAGTTTAAGTTTGTGTGACTTATACAATGAAAGCAAAAACAAGAAAGGAACTTAAAATAAGGGCTAGGTTACTTTAACTCATACCCCTTCCACATTCCTCTTAAATTGCTTTTCCTGCTGCAACCTTCTCAAATACTTCAGCAAATAAATCATATCATCATAGTTTCAGATTATCTTAAACATACTTATTATGCCAATTTATGCTGCCCTACATAGTACCTCTAAATTTGGCCCAAATGTAGTGCACATGTTAGAACACATGGGTTTTACTGAAAAGCAACACATTGCAGCATATTTAAATTGTTGTATGATCACACATTAAGCTTCCTTCTGTTCTCACCGATCAAGCCCACTGGTGTCCTGTAGAAACAAAACATCTGGAAAACAGTGGTCATGCCCTGTTGTGACAGCTAAGCATAATCAATGAAAATATGCAATTATTGCTAATATCATTATTATTTTCAGCAAAGGAGTGACAAGTTCTTAGTGAAAAATTTAACATTCTTTCAGAGTTTTCTTTCAATGGACATCCAGAAACGTAAGTGACACCAGCCAATGTAAAAGCACTACACAACTGTATTAGTGTTTGTAAATCATCCATATAAATATTTGGGAAAATGACATTTTTTAAAAACATATGCATATAACATAGTCCTTTTGATAAGTATTAGCTATCTCATGGTTGCTTTCATACCAAGATGAATAATGAAACTCTTGTCTAGCAAAACTGGCAAAATGCCACACAAAGTCAATGTACTTAAGGCAATAACAGTCTATCAAAAGAACTACAAAAGTCATTATTTAGAAAGCAATAAATATAGACATGTATTAACATGAATACAGAGAAAATGAGAGCTTCCACGGAAACAAATATTTCCTTTAGTTCACCAATGACACTAATAGGGACCTCCAAATTAGTTTACCTTTCATTTGCTCCTCAATTCTTATAATTCAATTTCAAGATACTCTTATTACAAACATTACCAAGATAAGTTAGAGTATGGAAAATGCGGTTCATCATGGTAAGCACAATGTCAAATGTTATATTTCAACATGAAAATGTATTAGATACTTAACTGGCCCTTTCCTCTTTGATTTGGAAACCATGTAGTAACTTTTAGATTCAAACAAACAAACATCAGTCTCATTATGATAGAATGCGTAAAAGTAAGCAGGCAATGCTACAATTGTTCCAATTCACTTCTGTAGTTTTAATTCCATATAAATGTTTGTCCATTCCTGCTCACAAAAATATAACTGCCTAATAGAATTTAAGGGAGCTTGGTATTTAACATCAGTGGCAGAACTGCCATCCACTTTTGTGCAACAATAAAAAGATTTCTGTACTGCCTACTGAATTTCATCTAACGTATGGTCTCCTTCTGAGGCAATTATTGTTACAACTTACTATTAAATTCTCTGTTGCCTATCCCTTTACCTTCCACATTCTGAACTATAACTAAATGGTATAGCTATGCTTCATTTCTTCTACGTGAGAACTAGGGTTGGGGGGGGAAAGCAACTACTACTGCTGTTAATAAAATGATGGCCACTTGCACTTGTATTTGCTATTTACATTACTTGAACTCAATACAAACAACTTCAGAAAAGATGAAACTTGTGCAAACTTTTGTTTCCAATTCATATTTGTTATCTTACAAATCTTCATAGTGTGCCATATTTAAAACAGCAGTGGCCTGACTAGAGCTTTTCTCCTGCAGTTTCACAGAGATGCAGTTATATTGATTTCACTAGAGTTAGTACTTATTTACCCTGGTGTAAAAGTGATCTGGAGTAGGCCCCTTACAATATATACAAAGCTAATGGTTTCTATTCAAATATAATTAAGAACATAAGAACGGCCATACTGGATCAGACCAAAGGGCCATCTAGTCCGGTATCCTGTCTTCCGACAGTGGCAGTGCCAGGTGCCCCAGAGGGAATGAACAGAACAGGTAATCATCAAGTGATCCATCCCCTCCCCCATTCCCAGCTTCTGGCAAACAGAGGTGAGGGACACCAGTCCTGCCTATCCTGGCTAATAGCCATTGATGGACATATCCTCCATGAATTTATCTAGTTCTCTTTTTAACCCTGTTATGGTCTTGGCCTTCACAACACCCTCTGGTAAGGAGTTCCACAGGTTGACTGCATTGTGTCAAAAAAAATTCCTTTTATTTGTTTTAAACCTGCTGCCTTTAATTTCATTTGGTGACCCTAGTTCTTGTGTTATGAGAAGTAGTAAACACTTCCTTATCTACTTTCTCTACACCGGTCATGGTTTTATAGACTTCAATCATATCTCCTTTAAGCCATCTCTTTTCCAAGCTGAAAAGTCACAGTTTTATTAATCTCTCGTCATACAGAATCCATTCCAAACCCCTACTCATTTTTGTTACCCTTTTCTGAACTTTTTCCAATTCCAATATATCTTTTTTGAGATGGGACCACCACATCTGCATACAGTATTCAAGATGTGGGCGTACTATGGATTTATATAGAGACAACAGGATATTTTCTGTCCTATTATCTATCCCTTTCTTAATTATTCCCAGCATTCTGTTTGCTTTTTTGACTGCCGCTGCACATTGAGTGGATGTTTCCAGAGAACTACCCACAAAGACTCCAAGAATCTGTTTCTTGAGTGGTAACAGCTAATTTAGACTCCATCATTTTATATGTGTAGTTGGGATTATGCTTTCCAATATGCATTATTTTGCATTTATCAACATTAAATTTCATCTGCCATTTTGTTGCCCAGTCACCCAGTTTTGAGAGATCCTTTTCTAGCTCTTCGCAGTCTGCCTGGGTCTTAAATATCTTTAATAATTTTGTATCAACTGCAAATTTTGCCATCTCCCTGTTTATCCCTTTTTCCAGATCATTTATGAATATGCTGAATAGGACTGGTACTGGAACAGACCCCGGGGAACACTACAACTTACTTCTCTCCACTCTGAAAACTGACCATTTATATCTACCATTTGTTTTCTATCTTTTAACCAGTTACCAACCCATGAGAGCATCTACCCTCTTATCCTGTGACAGTTTACTTTTTGTAAGAGCCTTTGGTGACAGACCTTGTAAAAGGCTTTCTGAAAATCTAAGTACACTATATCTACTGGATCCCCTTGGTCCACATGCCTGTTGTCCCCTAAAAAAATCCCCTTTATTAAAACCATGTTGACTCTTCCTCAACAAATTATGTTCATCTATATGTCTGACAATATTGTTCTTTATTAAAGTTTCAACCAATTTGCCCAGTACTGAAGTCAGGATTACAAGCCTGTAATTTCCAGGATCACCTCTGGAGCCCTTTTTAAAAATTGGCATCACATTAGCTATCCTCCAGTCATCTGGTACAGTCAAAAGCTGATTTAAATGGGAGGTTACAGACTACAGTTAGTAGTTCTGCAATTTCACATTTGAGTTCCTTCAGAACTCCTGGGTGAATATCATCTGGTCCTGGTGACTTATTGCTGTTTAATTTATCAATTTGTTCCGAAACCTCTGTGACGTTGCACTCTATATGATTTTATGAAAGTATGCTGATGAGTATGAATATAATGTAACTGGAATATGCTTCATGCAAAAGGTCTCTTGTAAGGTATCATTACAAAGCTAATCTATAATCTATGAGCGTGGTCATCCTATTTGTATAAATGTACCACTCTTGTATTTGAAACTAGAAATATAAAATATAACTCTAAGGGCCTATTGTAATTATGCAAAGTGTGAGTCATTAATGATGGTTTGGAATCTTGATGATTCCCATTAACCAGGACAACTGTCTCTAGATAGCTCTGTTTTACTTGTAAGTCTTCCTCTATACATGTGTGCTGGCAAGTGAGTAATGAAGTCTTACAGTGACATGTGATCAGGCCACCTGAACTGGAATCCATCTTTAACCTGGTGCTTTTCCATTAAAAAGAAGGGATGGAAACCCAGAGGGACAAAGGAGTCCCACCTTATGCAAAAGATATATAAGTAGGTGGAACAGAACAAAAGAGGCAGCCATCATGAGAAATCCCGTAGCTACAACCTGAGCTGGAACAAGGGCTGTACCAGAGGAAAGGATTGTGCCCAGACTAGGAAGGCATCTAGCCTGTGAAAGAAACTTATTGAAACATCTCTATTAGGCTTAGATTTGCATGTTCTATTTTATTTTACTTAGTAATTCACTTTGTTCTGTTACTACTTGGAACCACTTAAATCCTACTTTCTGTATTTAATAAAATCAGTTTTTATTTATTAATTAACCCAGAGTATGCATTAATACCTGGGGGGGGAAGGAGGGCAAACAGCTGTGCATCTCTCTCTATCCGTGTTACACAGGGCAAACAATTTATGAGTTTACCCTGTATAAGCTTTATACAGATTCATTTGGGGTTTAGACCCCACTGGACATGGGCTCTGAGTGTTAAAGACAGAAAGACTTCTGTAAGCTGCTTTCAGGTTAAGTCTGCAGCTTTGGGGCGTGTGGTTCAGACCCTGCGTCCGTGTTGGAGCAGACTGGCGTGTCTGGGTCAACAAGACAGGGAGCTGGAGTCCCAGGCTGGCAGGGAAAGCAGGGGCAGAAGTAGTCTTGGCACATCAGTTGGCAGTTCCCATGGGGGGTTTCTGTGATCCAACCCATCACAACCTCCTCTAATGATACCTCAATCTGGGACTGTTCCTCAGATCTGTCACCTAAAAAGAACGGCTCAGGTTTGGGAATCTCCCTCCTATCCTCAGCTGTGAAGAGCGATGCAAAGACTTTAGTTTCTCCGTAATGGCCTTATTGTCCTTGAGTGCTACT
Source organism: Gopherus flavomarginatus (assembly GCF_025201925.1). NCBI lineage: Eukaryota > Metazoa > Chordata > Testudines > Testudinidae > Gopherus > Gopherus flavomarginatus. The sequence goes on along the minus strand of NC_066619.1, from coordinate 107,124,396 downwards.
TTAGCATTTCCATCATCCAGTGGCCCCACTAGTTGTTTAGCAGGCTTCCTGCTTCTGATGTAGTTAAAAAACAGTTGCTATTACTTTGCTATTCCTCTCACAAGGAGTTCCACAGGTTAACTGCGCATTGTGTGAAGAAATATTTCCTTTTGCTTGTTTTAAATCTGCTGCTCATTAATTACATTTGGTGACCCTTAGTTCTTGAGTTATGAGAAGGAGTAAATAACACTTATTTACTTTTTCCACACCATTCATGATTTTATAGACCTCTATCATATCCCCCCTTAGTCATCTCTTTTCCAAGCTGAAAAGTCCCAGTTTTATTAAACTAGCCTGGTACTGAAACCGTTCCATACCCCTAATCATTTTTGTTGCCCTTTTCTGAACCTTTTCCAATTCCAATAGATCTTTGTTGCGATGGGGCGACCAGATCTGCACCCAGTATTCAAGATGTGGACATACCATGGATTTATATAGAGGTAATGTGATATTTTCTGTCTTTTTATCTATCCCTTTCTTAATGATTCCTAACATGCCATTCAATTTAACCTTAAATCTATATTCTTAGGAAAGGTACATTTCCATAGAGCCATGTATTAAACTATTTTGATAAGAGTGAAAAAAGTATTACTACACTGTGCTGTAGGAGAGGGAAATGAGGAATAAATCCATCTATTTTTTTCAGTGTGTAAATTACAATCTTGTGGGCAAAAGTGGTGACTCCCCACTTTATTACATTCTATTCGCCTTCAGTGGAATTACATGAGTGGAGAGTCAGACCCATGGACTGCAAAATTTGTCCCTTGATGTTGCTCTTTGGGCAGGGGTGGTGGTTGAAGTTATTCAAATGATCATCAGATTCTTGGTCTAATTCATCCCTAGGACAAGTCAAGTTAAGTCAACAGAGTTACCAACAGGGAACTAGTTTGCTCCTTTGTTTATGAATATCAGTATTTTTCTGTTAATCTGATCGTAGTTGTAGTTTTGAAAATTTTTAATTGGCTGAGTTGACAATTTCTGATCCACGCCAAAAAAAGATGATCAGAAGTACAGTATGTTTTGGAAAACTACAAGAAATATATTCCATGGTTGCCAGGTTAAAACAAAGTCAACACATTTCCCAGTTGCAGAAACATTTAATTTTCCCTCCTTGTAAATGAAACTAACATGACTGACAAGTACCTCACAGCCAAACCTTGGCAACACTTAATGCAAGTCCATCTCTTTGGCCTCCTAAGCAAAATTCCTGCACAAACTGTTTGTCTTTGCAATAACTCCTACAAAGCTCATTACTTCCAGCCTTGGTCTATCCCCCATGTTGTGCATTTATCCCTGGGATGCATTATCAACATGTGGCACATGTCCTTGACACACACAGAAGAGTTGCACCCCAGGATAGCAGCATGCATGACAATAGTGTTGACTCTTACTCCTTTATGGTTGCTGGGATGTAACCGAGAAATCTAATAACTGTGACAGTAGGCCTTTAGGTTTTTCCCTTGCCTTTCCAGACAGTGAAGCTGCACAGACACTAATGAAAGGTTAAATGAATAGGAATAGCTGACAAGAGGTACAATAAAGAAGGAGCTTGGTAATCCACAGACACTGAGCAGAGATCCTTGGCTCAGGCAGAGAAAGGACAACACATCGACGAGTCACAATATTTAAAACAGCTTGCTATACACAGAGGCTTTTGTGTCTGGGTACATGTCTGGCTTTGGAAGAAAAAAAGACACTGAAAAGGAATTTCAGCATGGGGCACTTTGGCAAATGTAAGGTCACAATAAGGGGGAAAATGTTTTGTGCGTGTTGTTACATCTTTGCACTGAACATAAAAAAGCAGGGACTACACATTTTACAAATATGATATAGTTGCAACATGGGTTCAATATGATTTCAGTTGACAGCATGATGGGAGTCACACATACACTCAGTATCATTAAAGGCTTGTAGCAGTTCATAATCTGTACTGCTACATTATCAGCAAGTTTTCCTCGTAGCCAAAGAATTCTGAAGGCACTACTTTATGTGGTTTTATAGCACAGAACAATTGTTGACCTAAAAAATTGTAATATGTTGCAAAAACATGGCTAAACTTCCAAATGGTGCATCAGACACTGCAAAACTTTTCAGCAGATAGTTTATAGCATTTTAAATTTCTTGTGCTTGTGATTTATTAATCAGTTTTAAATAGATTTTATTTTTCCTAATTATTTCAGTGCCCCTACTTATTTTTAGAACCCTGCTGGGTTTGATTATTTTCTGTCAAAAGAGGTTTAAGTAAATGGTAGACCAATTTAATTCTAGGGAAGATTACTGAAAAGAGCAAAAAGAGAAACAAAAAGAGCAGTCTACAGTAATACAGTAGAAAACAAATCTGAAGTTATCTGCATTCATTGTTTATTACTTAGTTTAAGTTATTCTAGTAGCAAAGTTCAGAAACAAACTCAACAGTGAAAAATGAAATAGCCTTGATTTACCTGCAAACTTGTCTGCCTATGTATTCTAGTATAATATACATTTATAACATGTGGTAAAACTGTACTATGAAAACATTCTAAAACAAGAGAGCATCTTTGAACAACCAAATTAAATTACAGCTGAACTCCTGAGTGTAGCAAGGGTTCTAATAAGCAACAGATAAAAGCTTTTACTAGCTAGCAACAGAATGAGTGCTACTGTGCTGTGCAAGACATAAAGAGACAAATCTGGCAGTTTCTCTCACTGGATTATACCATTTACTTAAATGGTAAATAAGCTTGTTCAAAGTAATGCTCATAAAAGCTAGCATAGAACTATTATGCAGCAATTACGATCAACGGAATTTTTAAATATAAACATGTCACAAATTAGGCAGAAAGAGAAAGACACAAAAGGTGAGATTAAAACAAACAAATAGTTCATTAAATTGTTAGGTACCATTTAGTAAACAAATAGTAACTGTTCCTTATTCCTTCATAGCTATCCATTTTCTAAAGAGAAACCTCTGTCCTAATTGTGCTCTCTACATTATATAGGAATCTTTACATAAAAGACTTGTCTTTTCTGTGACTGACTTGACTAGTTTTATAGTCAAACACAAACTGTACCATATAAACATGTATAGCAGAAAGTAAAGAGGATTTTCATTATGTAGATGTTCCTTAACAAAAATAATTTAACTTGTCCAATGTGTGAAAGGGACTTCTTCAAAGACCCCTCAATTAAAATTATTAATAAATAAATAATATGTATATTTATTTTATAAATTCAATGTCTCAAATGCATTTTAGTTGGACTTCAATTTTCTGAAAAGTAAAACCAATTATTGAGAGTTATAGGAGTCAACTGCAAATCCTATTGATGTGCATGTACATCACACCTAAAACTTAATAAAGTCACCCCCAAAGCCTAAACACTAGATCTATGATGATTACTAACTTCTTTTCATAGCCATTCAATTTTTCTGAGTATTTTTTTCTTTTTATTTAACCTTAGGCATATCTAATAAAATCAAGAGGCTCCCAGTAGCTCTGCAGAGAGGAGTTTAACTAACCAATGATCCTTTCCATTTTAAAAAGCAATCAGAGAGAGTGTGCAGCATTTCCCTTACATAAGTGTTTTTGTTTTTATTCTGTAATGTTTTCAATACTACATCTTTGCAAGATGTAGATGATAAATGAGAACATCTGCTATGAAACCCAGAAAGTTAAATATTACTTATTATGCAAACTAAAGAATCTCTCTTAACCACTTCCAACTTACACTTGATTCACAAAATTCTAGCCTGAAACCTTACACTGTATGTGGCAAGTTAGTCATGTATGTATTAAAATATATAGCCTCCTACTTTTCAACAATTAAATGCAGTGAAAAAATAAAACAGATACTTAGACAAAGTAATACTATACCCCCTATTTTAGAGCCCAATTTTTAAACGTGGTGTACCTTAATTCAAAAACAATGTTGTTTCCATGAGCTTGTATTCCAGAAAACTATTAATGTTGCTCCTAATTTGCAAACTGTATTTTCACCTACCACAATATTTACACATAGCATTTGTAATGACTTTTATTGTTTAATCTCTTCTGTATTTCAGTATTGGATACTATGGAAATACACTTATTTAGCAGGCTATAAATAATGAAGTTGGCATGCGTAATTGATATTTAGCATGTCTCACTGTAACTGGAAAAGCTTCATTATAGATGAGCAAATCATTTCTAACAAGTTCAACTGACAAATACTATAACAAACCTGTACTATATAGGGATAAGTTATTTGTCTCAGATATATACGCTTAGAAAAAACAAAAGGTGCAAAAAAGACCATCCAGAAAGATTGAGGGGGGGGGAGGAGTGAACTTCCAAGCTACTGCCTATTTTGAAGTCCTTTAAAATAAAATTCTCAGTAACAACAACAGAAAGAATAGCTTGCCTCCCCTTCCCCCTTCTGAGCTAGTGTCCAATTTCTTCTTTTCTGAACAGCTGTATTATCCAACTTAAGTTGCTCTGCTAATTTCAGTCCCATAAGGACTAACTTGGAAGGCAAGAAAATACAAGAAAAGATCAATTTGCTGGGAAAGATCAAATGAGAAAACTGTGGGGACAGCATGAGGTCAGAGTGTGGAGAACTAAGCAGACCTGTTCTTCATTAACTTAAGCTCTCTTGGGATGTCACACACTACCTGTCCATGGGCTTATTGAACCGCCTAACCCTCATCTCTGCACCATTCTTCTGGGCCCAAGCGAATCACATCCTGCTGCTGACATGTTAGCAGGGGAGTGCAGCTCCAACATGAAAGTACTTTTCTTTCTTGTCTAAATCAGGCAGATTTTTGAAAAGACGACACGGCATTGACTCATGACATGGCAAGATGAAATGAGAGGTCTGGGCCAGTCTTGGAGCTGTGCAGATAAAAGTAATCAAATGACACTCCTGGAATGCAAATTGGCATTCTTGACTGCAGCAATTGCACAACCATGAAACATCCCTGACAGCAAGCAAGATTAGGACAAAATGTTATGTAAAGCACTGAACGCAAAAACTCACTTGAAAAGTCAAACTGTAGCACTTACATTTTAATACAGAAATAGTCAGCTCTGTTTTTGTCTGTTCCTTTACTGCTTCTGTTATATGTAATTGCATATCCCCATCTGTCACATTCACTTTAAGTATAAAAACTCAAACCATGAACAAACGCATACATCTCCTAGATTTGTCCACCTAAAATATTTTAACATAACTTTTAAAAAAAAAGTTAATATACTAAAACAGAACGCTTCTATTACATATTTAAGCATTGTCCATTCAGAACAGTTCATATGTTGGGGTCTTAAAAGCAGTTTCTAACTTCTCTCGTAACAAATAAGTTAACATAGATATTATCCTGCATCTGAATCACGTGAAATTACTAAATAAATAACTTGCTAAATATTTAGCGATCTGATTTTTAAATCTCATGCTCCTTAGGAATTTAAAGGAGAACATACATATAGCTAGAAGGTTCATTAATGCTGGACAGCTTAAAATGAGACTAGTTTAACACAGAACACTTATGCCCCATTAAAAATAGCAGGAATCTTCAATCTTATATTTAAGAGAAAGGACAGGTCCACATACTTTTTCAGGTACTTGGTATTCTTAAGCAGCATCTGCTGATGAGGCTTATTAAATATTATTGTCTGAAATGAACTCAATTACACTAACAAAAAATGCTTACCCTATTTTAAAAGTAATTCCTGACTATGAGATGAGCAATAAGATAGATGGTAAATGGAATATGTTATAATGAAAAATAAAGCCCACTCCTGTCTCTGAATATTTAATTTGCTTCTATGACTGAAGGACACATGGGTTTAAAAGAGAAACATGTAACATTTTGCTTTGACTGCTTACTTAAAAGACATTTTAACTGTTGGTTGAACAACAGTAGCAAAAAAAAGACACACTGCCACTGTAATCCTAGGGACACCAGATTGTTACATGTCTTTTGTGCATCAATTTTACAACAGCTTGACTCTAGGGTAAATGGGAATCATCATAAATCGCATGTTGCTTTCAAAACCACTTTAATTTCTGTCAGTGTTGCTGTAACCACAGTCCTGGGCACCTACTGCTTTTTCCCCCTCCCCACCCTGGTGTTCGGTGGGTTTTTTGTTTGTTTTTTTGTTGGTGTTGCCTGCATTTAACAGTGGCATCTCTGACATGCCAAAAATTGTGGCTCTCATCACTGAAACAAGACATGCCACATTAAGGAAAGAATGGAAAAAATATTAACCCTCTGTCTCATTCTTCTCCTTCCCACCTCCCTTTCTATATATACTGTCCCATCTCCACAGCACAGCCAATCCCTAAGTGGGGTTAACAATAGCAATTTACTGTGGAAGCTTACTAAAAGCATGGGAGTGGTCAAGCAACACACCACTTTATTCAATATGGGCTGATCCCTGCTCCTCACTAGCTGAACTAACTATACTTTTAACCCAAGAAATATCACTGTCAGATTTCATATACAGTTGCTTCCTAAAATGTGCTTGTTCCTTGCAGCAGTAAAGGTATCTTCACATCACAGCCAGGGAGAGAGGACTTAAGCAAACTGAGATCCTGAGTCATCTCGGTTTTTATTTTTAATGTAAATGTTTTTAATTAAAACAAAAAGCCTCCTTCGTAAAATCCTGGTGTAAAAGAACTGGCCTCGTTTCATCTGCTCATAGGAAATCCAGCAAACATGCTCTGAAAGCGGTTTTCCCTCTTCCAGTGAGCACATCAGTATTTCCCTACAAGTTCTGGGCACAACTGCTGATGGGAAAGGTGTAAACTGCAAGCACATGCACAAGCAAAAGAGAAGAAAGAGTTACTGAAGGAAGGTGGATTTACACTTCTGTCTCCCAGCCTCAGGCGTTGTTTCTCTCCCCCCACAGCCCCCCCACTCCCACCCCTTCTTCTCCCACTTTCAAAGGTTACCTTTACATTGTGTGCAAACGTTACTCATGTCCAAGCAGAGGGTGGTTTCCAAAAAAGCTCACCCACAGTACGTTTAATTCAATCTCACCCCCCATTTTTTTTGTTTTGTTTTTTTGTTTTTAACATTATGCCCTCACCTTTGGTGGACGGAAAGTGGCAGCAAAATCCTGTGGCCATCTCATCCCAAACTGCCTGAAAGTTTGGGAGAACTTAAATCATCATTTCAACGTAGCACGTCTCTTCCCCACCCCCCGCCTCCAGCTGTTTGTTGTTTTGGTTACTGCACAATTTATTAACAACAAAATGAAAAGTAAAGGCTAGAATGAAAAGGAAAGGCTGTTGGAAACTTCTTACCATCTCTGCATGCTGGTTGTCAAGGGCACCCCCTGTCTCTTGATCTCTCAGCAGCAGTGCCTGCACCAGCCCCTTCCTTCTGCCTCTGGGCTCTGCTCTTCTCGGTTTTCCTCTCTCTCTCACCACCCCCCCGCCCCCCTTCTCACTCTCAAGCCTTCAGGTGATCTGAACTAAAAACAAAAAGAGAAAGAGAGAGAGTCTCTCAAGCTCTTCAAAACTTCAGCCCCCAAACTTCAGCCGCAGCGGCAGCGAGAAAGACCTTTCAACACAGAGCTGCTGCGGGGGAGGGACCCAAGTTTGGCTCTGAAGCCTCCACAGGTTGGTTTGTTGTTGTGGGGTTGTTTGGCTGGAAGGGGGGCGGGGGCAGGGCTTGCAAGTGGATCTGAAAGGAGAACGTTGCTTCCTTGCTCCCTGTTCACCCTCAGCCGCTTTGCACTGCTCTTGGGGAAGCGCGGGGGGGCTAGTGCAAACACGGGGCCGGGAGGTCCCACCGGGGCCACTCGAACCCAGCTGTCAGAAACGCCGAGCAGCCCCAGCGAGCTTTATTGCAAGCCAAGCCCGCCGTGTGCGTGTGTCTGGCTCTCTCTTTCCCTCCGGCCGGTTCCCCCTCGCAGCGGCGGCGAGCTCTCCTGCTGCTGCTGCTGCTCCTCTTCCTTATCAGCTCAAGGCGTCCAGCTCTCCGCCGCTGGAGCGCGAGAGGGAAGGGAAAGGGGTGGAGGGAAAATAATACGCAACCCGAAGGAAAATGGGAGAAAGTCCCGGGAAGCGCGTTAAAAAGGCAGGGAAAAGTTAGGGAGCGCTGAAGTTTTCGCTCCCACCCCTGTGTTCCATCAGTTCCCGGGGCTCTGCCGCTGCTGGGTGTGGGAGCTGAAGACTGTTTTTTTAAAAAAAAGGCTTTGAGTGGGGGGTCACGGTTGTACGTTTGCAGGGAGAAGACAAGAGTCACATCTGTGTGTGACACGGAGCCAGCCGAGCTAAACCCTGCCCTGGAGACAGAAAAAACACGAGCTCAAGGCTTCAGCGCCCAGGCGCACAACTGCAGCTGGGAGCACACATTTTTAAGGCACATGCAACAAAATCCACACCCTTTCCAAGCCACACACATTCATCATCGCCACCAGCCGGGACATAATTTAACATGTGGGAACAACACAGCAAGTTGCACTGATTTATCACAGTTGAGCAAAGTTTCAGCTCCTCCAACCCAAGAGACGAGATGAGACCGATTTTGTGTCTGTTCCTATAAGCTGAATGTCCCCTTTTCTTCCGAAGTCTTCTATTAGCCCAATGTTCATCAAAGGATATAAAACTTTTCCCTCTAGTGTCCTTATTTATGGATCTGAAATGTTGGCAGATATGTAAATCCACATGAGTAATTGGGAAAGGGAGAGAATGACTAAAGTCTATAAAGTTCATTTGTCTATCCAGGGGTAGTAGTAACCACATCTGTTATCTACTTAAATATCTACCCTTTCCCTCCCTCATATTCCAGATAACAAAATGAAGGCTCCTTACTTCTCTTTTAAAAAATAACATTGTTTCTTTCAAAATATGCAGTAAAAGCATCAGGGTTCTTTCAACTGAGACTATACAAAATGCATGTCTCTGTTAAAGTGCTGGTCCAGTGAAGGGCGTCTCCACATTTTCAAACCGCTATGTTAAATACACATTTAAAAACTATTAGCTACTGTCAAGTCAAATTTGCCATTTTCCTCCTCTTTTGGAAATTGGACACATTTAAGGCCGAATGGGTATGTGAACAGGTTTGGGGGTGATGGATCAGGGTCAAGCATGTGAGACTGATAGCCAGCTGCCTTTTGATTTTAGCTAAGGAATCTATTGTCTTTTGGAGGGACCACACCAAACTTACAGTGACACATCTTTGTGCATTATCAAGGCAACAGAATTTTTACCAGATTTTGCTTCCTCTCTGCTCCTACATCCCTGCCCATCTTCAGTGTGCAAAGAGTAATCAGATCTATGCATGCTACTGTCAAACAGCTATTCATTGCAGACAGGGGCCTATACATGCCCCAAGTTCCCACTCCTCTATGAAATGTTTCATTTTGGGTAGTATAAGAATCTCTTCATTGGGCATAACAAACAAGCATATGAACTGGGATTTACATTACCCTCACTGCACTCAGATTAGTTTGGATCCACATTATTTAGGGAGTACACGTTAGGATTTGTTATGTTGCAAGACAGGTTTGCATTTGCTACACAATGGTACCACCTTTATCTAGCTTACATTAGAAGATGCTGATGGCCAAACTGGGGGTTTGAATAATTTAGGAATCAGAAGTAAACCACAATCTGATGTGTTTTCTAGCAACAGAGCAGAGACATGAGAAGTTGATTACTCATTTCAGAGTCAAGTCTCTTTACGCACACAAACCCATTCACCCACTTGAGTCAAGTGACTTGACCATTGAACCAGTAAAGGGCCAAGAACCTGCCAAAAAATAATTGTGGCCACGCAGCCCTCTGGTGGCTAAATACCTTCACAAGCCCACATGCATATTTCTCCACATCAGATTGTTTCAGACTGGCCTCAGTCAGATTTAGTAATAAAATTTGGGACCTTCACCACATCAAACGGTACAATTCCTTAGGTAATAAGGGTGTGCCATACAAGAAAGCCTGCAAGAAACTATTCTTTATTTGTTGGCCTCAGTCACAGGACATGGGTTAGGTTTACAAATGGTTGTATGTACCCCTATAACATGGCAAGGTTTAGCGTGCACCGACTGCAGTGATACTATTACACTTGCCACTAGAGCCAACCTAGTAACTTCTTCAGCAGTAAGTACAAAGCAGGCTGTCATCCTCATTGAGGCCAGCCACCTGAGTGAGAGATGCTCACACACGCTAAACCATTTGAGGTGTTGGGCAATCTATAGGATGCTGGACCTAAATTCTCTGGCAGGGTACCAGGATTCTGCAGCTCTGCTGCTGCTAATTGGAGGTGTTGGGTTTTGGTTTTTTTAAAAGCAACTATATTAAAAACTATATTAAAAAACTATATTAAAAAATTACATTAAAAAAAGAACAAGATTTTAAAGTCAAACACTCAAGTTAATAAATGTCAGATTTACGTGTAATTCAACCTCCTTGTTTTATGATACCGTCTTGAGTTTCAGAAACACACATTACTTTTCTATAGGACCCGAGCCTTACTCAATGAATGGGTATGTATTCAAATTTTTTTTTAATCCTTCACTTTCAATGTTTGGCCTCAGGCCTTATTTAAATACACACCATTCAAACCCTTCCTAGCCATTTCTGTGGTGCTCTATAGCATCAGAGTGCTTCACGAACATTAATTAATTTATCCTCACAATATCCTAGTGAAAATAGGTATGATTATTCCCATTTTTACAGATGGAGAACTGAGGCACAGAGGGATTAAGACTAAAATTGTCTCATGTCCACTAGTTTTGGATGCCCAATTTAAGACACTTAGATCCTGATTTTTCAGAGTACTTAGTGCTTTTATAGCACTTTTATATGTTTAAAGCATGACTCTAATCAACTTCACTTAGTTACGATCGCTCAGCAGTTCTGTTGGTATTTTGGCCCTAGATGTCTCAAATTGGGCAACCAGAAACATGAGGAACACATAATCAGTGACTATGAATATTTAGTTTAAATGATTTGCCCAGCATCTCACAGAAGCTCTGTGGCAGAGGCAGGGATAGAATACGGTTTCCCAGGATGGTATCCAGCTGCCTTAACCATGAGCCAATCCCTTCTCTTCCTTCAGTCCTCTGACATGTTCACCATACACCTTCCAACTTCTGCAACAAATTATGCAAGAGTCTTGCAGAAAGCAGTCTCATTCACTGCACAACAACCCTGATTCATTCCCAGAGCACTATCCAGCCATCCTGCACACCAAACAAGACAAAAATCTTGTGGAAAATAATAGTATGTTTGTATGTAATTAAAGGCTGCATATGCATTATGATACAAGGGGGCCAAATTAAAGTTGGAATGGGCAACCTGAATTCTGGCATTTCCTATCATCTGAGTGTTCAACTTTGTAATCTCTGTGTTCTTTAACATACAGTTTTTTGGATGGAATTATTTATATATTATGAATAGGGTGACCAGATGTCCTGATTCTATAGGAACAGTCCCGATTTTGGGGGATTTTTCTTATATAGGCACCTCTTACTCCCCACTCCCATCCCAATTTTTTACACTTGCTATCTGGTCACTCTAATCATGAAGTATTTCAGCATACTTCTCAAATATTAGTTTACCCGTGAGCCAGGTCAAGGTAGTAAGTGGGAACTGCAGCAACACTTAGATCTGTGTTTGTATCTTGCATCTTCAAAGCTATTCTAAAAGGAGACATTAAAATAGTTGCACCAGCAAGGTAATGCTTCTGAGTGAAAAGTAATTGATTTCCTTCCCTATTAGAGACAGCGATACCTCCATTTACTCTCTACAAAACCCTTTTTTCCCCCCCCAATCACATTTGGGACATTGGAAAAAAGGAAAATATTTTCATCTTAATATCGGTGACATGGATTGCTGGGCATATGTTGGTACACAGAACCTTAAAAAACAAACAAACCACAAAGCAATTAAATTCCAATTTAAGGAGTGTGCAGACAAGCTCTAGCAAGTGTGTTCATATGTGTGGTATAGAGATGTAGGCATTTATTCTAACTAATACAAGGCAAGTTGCATTCATGGTGTAACATGACTTGCCCGGTATCCTACATCACCAGCAAAGATAGTGCAGAGTAAGGGTTTTCTTGCAAAAAACACTGTTGGGCTCCTTGCTGAATCAGTTTCCACTCATCCAGTTGCTTAAAACTGGAAGGTAAACTGACATGGTTCTGTGAGGAAAACATTTGTTACTGCAGCTAATGCCTGCCTTGATCATTCAGCAATAATGAGGAATACATGATGGAAGAATATGTTTTATATACAGCAGCAAGATATAACCTGGGATTCAGATACATATAGTATTCCTGAAATTGTCATCCTGGTATTAGGAAAAGTTATTACACCAGAGACGTTGCTTGGAACCACAGAGACAAATTCACAAGTCTTATTGTAAAGATTATAAAGCGTGTCAGATGTTACAGTATATATTCGTGCATGCAGTCTAAGTCAAAAGCAGTTTCATAATTTAGGAAACTCATGTAAAGACAGATAATTTAAGTACTTTTGCCTTTTCTACCAAAAGACTTACACAGAAAGTGATCCCAAATCTTGCTCTTGTTAGGATCCAGAAGAGCAGTTACCAGGAATTCCATTCCCTTGTGTGACATATTTAACATCTGTCCAGCCTTCTCATCTCCTTAAACTCTTTCTTAGGAATCATCATCATATAGTTTGATTTACACCAATCTTCCCCAGATGCTTTGGCAGATTTTTTCCAAAGACAGGCATGCTTTCCAGTTCTCTTATTAACTCAATCATAGCAGCATATGCTATGCTGTAACTATAGGTATTATTCAGTAGTTCTAGAGTCGCTTCTGTCAAAGTATCTCAAATCAATGTTCAAACATTAAAAGTAGTAAGCCTCACAACTACTTTGCCCCTCTTCCCTCCTCCTTCCCTCTGAGAGGCAAGGCAGTATTTTGTAGGGGAAAATGAGATAAATGTTTAAGATCAGAACACATATCCCAGATCTAATTTTCAGTCCCATGGTCATCCTTCTTCCAATAAGATTATTACCCCTTTGGAATCATGGACCTTTCTAGGCTGAACTTTTATTCCTCCCTATATGTTACATTCAGTCTCTGTCCACAAGAATTTTTTATGGCTGCAGAGTCAGTACTTGCAGACAGCCTTAATATTCTAGGTGCATTCTGGAACATACCTTAGATTATCTCATATAACTCCTCACAATATTCTTCCCCAGTGATTCTTGATGCTTTTCATTTCTCTTCACACTTTGCCATTTGTTTTTTTTTTTTTTTTGATAGTACTATGATCAAGACTGAGTGCCTTGGTGAGATGTTTGTAAGCATGATTGAAAAGTCTCTTCCAGGGTTTCTTTGTTTTTTTTATCCAACTTAACTGCTCCAGTTTTGAACATTAACTGTTGATGGGATATCACTTCTCTCATCATCGTAGCTTACAACAAACATTTTTGCACTGAGCTTGCTTTTATAAATGAGCTTAAACCAAAACACTCTTTTAGTCTCGGTCATGTCGAATATTGACATATGGCTCCATATCCTAAGAGCAACAAAACTCCTTGAATGGAGATGTGCAAGTCACCAAAAATCTGCCAGATTTCCAGGCTTGAAAGGTTACTACTAAGAGTTTCATAGTCTCACCAAGACAAGTCTTGTAATATTATATGCCATGAGCAAAGGGAACTCTGAAATGGATGTAACAGTACAAGATGAACCTGCTAATATACATTAAAATTGGGTTTTAAAAACCTTGCATCATGAGTCATGACCCATTAAAGTATTATTTTTGGTAATTCAGCTTAACATTAAATTACCACTAGATCAAAATGCCAGGGGGAAAAAAACTGAATATCCCTAAAATGGTATTGGAAGATATTTTTCTTGTTTCCCTGAGTTTGTTTGAATTACTATGAAAACAAGTTAATTGTTTCATAAAAATTAAGAGAGACTACACTTTTCCTTACCTACGTCCATCCCCCTTGGCATTACTGGCAGCTTTCAATAGCATTCTTCCAGTTTTCTATTATAAACTTGTTTTAGGGTCATCTAGTGATAGTCGTCTACATATACACTCTGGGAGTGAGTTCTGGCTCTTAAGTATATGGAGATATACCTATCTCCTAGAGCTGGAAGGGACTCCTGCCTTCACTAACAGGACAAGTACATTTTTGCCCCAGATCCCTAAGTGGCCGCCTCAAGGATTGAACTCACAACCCTGGGTTTACAAGGCCAATGGTCAAACCACTAAGCTATCCCTCTCTCCTCTCTTGTTAACTTGCTCCCTGGGCTGGTTGCTTACCACAAACCTCTCTGGCCACCGATGGGCCGTAATGGGCCCAATCCAGTCCACATCTGGAAGGATGGCGATTGCATCATAAATTGTTGAGTAGGACAGGGTTACATTGGGAGAAATGCCACTAGACTACAATAAGCCACATTAGGGGCTTGTTAAGGGAGGAAACAGCAGATGGCAAGTAGTGGTTTAACCCCTAAATTATTATGAAAAGTCTGCTCTTATTCCTCAGCCAGTCCTAGCAAGGCCCAGCTACTTTAAGCACAAATTCCTAGCCCAACCACAATCCTGTAAGCCTCAAACCCAAAGGAAGCCTGACCTGCTCAACTGCTGGACTCCTCTGGGGCTCTTCCTTGCCTTCAGTGCAACTACTGTCGAAGGAGTATCCTCCAATGCCTTCTTCTTCCATAGATTCCATTCTGGGGCATTTGAAGTGTCAGGCATGAAGAGCGCTGTGAATACCAAGTTCTGAGAAGAAGAGGGAATGCAGTTACTGAATTGCAAGTGCTGTATATACAAGCTACTTTTCTTATTGAAGTTCTTTTCATTAATAATGTCATTACAGTTCCATAAATGAATCTTAGGTCTAGATAAACAGCATTTTGAATAGTCAATGCTAAAAGGTAATGACTTCACTGGGACTCTGGATCTCCTCTCCCCTTCTTAACTGCCCAACTTTTTCAGAGACGTTTCAATCCAGATCCGAACTCCATGGCTTGGGCTAGTCTCCCAGGTTTGGATTTTTTAAAAAATAAAAAAAACCCAAATCCATATTGACTTCATCTCACCCCAAGGTGAAAAGATTGAGTGGTTGGCTAGAGAATTCATTTTAAACTCTTAAAATTCAGAGGGAGTGAGGAATTAGTCAGTTTGAAATTCAAATTTGAGGATCTCTCAGCATTTTTAGCTCAGCTAGTTTGTCTATATCAATTATGTAGGGCATGAGAGTCATTATATATGAACACAAGGCTAGGAAATGTGACTTTCTACTAGGGAAGTTCTCTTACAAATATGGGTTAACAAGAGACTTTTGCATGCTCCTCACTACCAAACTACCATTTCTTATTGTTTAACATACACTGTGTAAATGAATAATCAAATGTCTGAACGTCATGTTCAGTATCAGCCAGGTTTCATGTTCACTGAAACTTTCAGGGATACATTTTATTTTCAGTCACGCTTTTGTAATTCTAGGATAAGATCATTGGATTTACTCTGGATTATACCAATATAACTAAGCAGGGATATAGCCCAAAGTAACTGAAATGGATGGCAAGAAGTACAGGGAACCCTAATTTTTGAAGGGTTTTTTTTCACTCTGAATATTTCTTCCCCATGGCAAAAACAATCCAGACACAGCCCCAAAAGACTACTAAAATATATGTATAGGGAAACACACAAGAATCAGTCCATGGTATCAAATAAATACCTTTAAATAACTGATGTTAAAACTAGAGATGGGGTGTTGAGTAGCACCAGGTCGATCTCAACAGTGCTGACTAGAACATTATGAACTTAATGGCCCGAATTGCGAATGAATCTCTTTTTACTGAAGTTATATGGGTCACATTTTCCAAGGAGTCTCAACTTGCTCTCCATTTCTATACACACATCTTTGTTCACCCAAACAACTTGAGTATGCAGGTGTGAGGGGGCGTGGTCCCCTTCCTCTGTAGTTAAGCGACCATTGAGGATACAATGGCCTTTCAGTTTGCCAGCCTATGTTGGCTCCTCTTTAACCCCTGCTGTTGTTGTAACCCAGGGATCTGTTACAAAGGCCATAGTAAGTCTGGCCAGTTCTCCCACTTTGGGGAGTAAAGGGAAAGCAAGCCCCACAGCTGTTCCCAGCTATCTGACCCCACTCCTGGTGTGGTTGCTGGGCCTGTGCCTTAGGCAGCTCCTTGCCAGCTGTAGCTGAGAAGTTTCCTCAGGGTGATCCCCAGCCTCTCTGGCCGCCACTCTCTTCTGGCCAAGCTGTGGCCTTTCATCCCAGCTGTTGCTAATCAGAACAGATAGCTACTGATGGGGAGGAAGTTACCTTGTCCATTAAAGCCATTGTCCCCCTCATCACTCCATGATTTGTGTGCTATCACTTTTAGCCAAATAATCAATATACAAGCAAAACGCATTTGTGTTCAGTTGGCATGTACAAAAAAAAAAAAAATCCAGCAACAGTCTGAGTGAATTGAAAAATTGCCCTTATGAGTCTGACACTATAGTTTACAGTGCAGTAGTACTTAGAGGTTCAAAGACCACATTGCTGTATTAACATTTAACAAAGAGACAGTCGCTGTTCTATGGAGCAGCTTCTTTTAAGCCTGACCTGCCCCACAAGTACTGGAGGAACCTTGTACCATGGATCTCTGGTAAAGCGCTAGGTCTCTTTAGCTTGCAATATTATTGCTAACCAATTGGGATTGCATTGCACGAGTAGGTAGCAGATGAGAGGGATTACAGCTAAAGAGATGAGGATAGCCGAAAGAGATAAGGCAATCATTAGAACAAAACCAAACCCCAAAAGCATGCACTTGGAATCTCCATTTTTTTGTCTATTCAATATCTTGACTGTTAAATAGGCTATTCACACTTAAAAGTCTTAGCATCAGTTATAACTAAGTGGCCACTGAGTTAGCTGAATCTTCAGCTACCTAGCAGCTACACTTCTGTGGGTTTTTTTGGTTTTGTTTTGTTTTGTTTTTTTTGGGGGGGGGGGCACTAATCCAGGCTTTATTGTCAGTGCCCCCAACAACATTCTTGGCATTTCCTACTTAATTCTTGATTTAATAATAAAGGATAGGTTAGGGTTATTTGTGGTTGGGAGAGGGTTGTTGTTTGTTTGTAATGGCAGAAATATAGTCCAAGTCACATTTTAGCAATGAAGTTGGATAGTTATTGCCTGCATTCTCCAACAACTTATTTCACATTTCTCTCCAAGACAAAAAGTATAATTACTGTACTTTCCCATATCATATTCTCTGGAGCTTTTTAGACTGTATTCCACTTGGTGTATATTTTCTTCTGTAAATAAGAATATTCTCAGTGTTCCGTAAGACAAGCCATCAAGTTTAATTCTAATCGTCAATGAAAAATTGCAGCTCACATGAATCCCACATATAAAAGGATGGATGATCTTCAATTAGAGTGCTACATTTACGCAGAGGAAGCATAAACATCTGGTCCTGCATGTATAGTTTCGTGAGGCATTTGTTCAGGAAATTTATTATAAAAGCATACCAATGGATGCAGTTTTCCAGACTTCAGAGGAAAATGCTGTTCATCTGGAGAAAAACTGGCTAAGCATACTTCACTACTGTTGTAACACGGGAGCATCAAACCATGTACTACAGACCCGATCTAGCTCTCGGACTACTTCACGCTGGCCTAGCCACATCCAGAGAAGTTTGTCCTATTCAGCCTCAGAAGCATTACATAATCTTGCTATTAATGCAGGGCTGGCTGTCTAGCTGCCACACTTAATCAGTGGTACTGGAAGAAGCTTCTTCTTGTCAGTGTAAAGCAGAAGTGAGTCAGAAGCACTGCTTACTTGAAAACCAGAGTGTTGTAGGAAGAGGAAGGAGAAACACTGCAGAATCACCACTGCCTGGATGAGAAGAATTAGCCAGCTAACTCAAATGAAAGGAGGTATTTACACCTAGATACTACAGTGATTGGTGACCAGGATAGATGGCATCATGATCTAACATGTCCAAATTACACACCATTTTTTTCCCAGCAATTCTGGGAGCTTCCCTGGTGAAGATTTATATTTTGGGAAACCATGGGGATTCTTTCCAGTTGATTGTAGATTTTATTATTATTTCGGAGGGCAGGGAGGGTAAGGAACATATTTTACATTGTTTTAAGTCTCTTCGTGTGCAGTGCTACTAGTAATCTTCCTTATAAAACAAAATGTCCATCTGTCTAGGAAATCAAGGAAGAATCTCTTTTGTTCACAAGTGCAGTGACAGGTGCAGCCAAATGGAAGTTTCTGTCTAGGGGAAAGGTAGAGGGGATGGAACATATACGCACTCATCCTTATAGGAATATTTCCATTTTCAGGAGTTGTTCCCTCATCTGGAGATGTGGCTATTGGGAGATGATTCTCTGTCTTTGCAGAGTTTCACTTTTACAGGGCCCTAGGCACATCATAACACGGCCTGTTACATCTCCCAAACCTGGTACCATAGCTGTTCCCTCGCCTTGGAATGGCTGGGGAGTCTCCCCATCCCAGGAAGTAGGAGCAATTTAATAGTGTCCCTTTCTCCCACCTAGCAGCGGTGTAGGTGGCAGCAAAAGGACCCCTCAATATTTCCATTGGGGCTGCTGGGACATGAACTTGGGGATGTGTGGAGGAGCTGAGCCTATTGCATTCTCCTTCTGCCACACACAGAGTCATCAGTGATGCAGTGGTGGTATTGTGGTCCCTCAGAGCAGTGGGATTTGGAATTAATCACTCCTCAAGTTGGATGGGGCAGGTCACACCTCAGAGTTACTTTCAGCCACTCTGCCCCAGTCACATCTACACAAGCCAGGGAGCTGGGAGGACCAGAAGGGACATGAACCAACCACTTTTTGGCCAGGCCAAACCTGAGTGGTGCTGGAATCCCACAAGCCAGGTCACAATGTCACTCGCTCAGATTTGGAGATCATGGGGATAGAGAGTGAGGCTGCTGGGGCAGGGCACGTGAGAGGAAGAGAATGGTCAGGCGGGGGGGGGACGGGTCTCCTCTTTAAATGGTGCTCCACAGCTCCTGCACATGAGGGCTATAAACTCTCCACACCCATACTTTCTGCTCCCAAAATCTTAGAGTCTGATGTAATCACATGACTCTAGGAGCCAGAGCCTCCAGGCACCTAATAGAGCCTCTATACCTTAATCTGACCCTGTATATTTGATAGTGGTGCAGCTCCTAAAAGCAGTTCTTAAATTACACGCAATTTTAGCTAGAAATGCTACAAGAATCCTCTCTAAAGGGAGTCTTCCACTGAAGCCAGAGCATATTCCTATATTGATCTCCTAATTTACATATTGCCATACCTCCCTTAAGGCCCCACATTATAGCTTTCTAGTCTCTCTTAGTTATGACCAAGAATGCTCCTAAATCAGCCTAAAGATAGCATGCAGTAGAGTGGTCAGAGCAAGAGACAGTCAAGACTCTGGTCTGGTGTTCTGCTCTGAACTTTTCCCCATGCTCTGTGACCTTGAGAAAATAACTCTAGTCAGGTAATGATGAGATTTAATTTTTCAGAGGGTGCTGAGCACCTGCAGCTCTAGTTGGCCTCATTGGGAGCTGTAAATGCTCAACACCCCTGAAAAAAGTTACATTAGGTGCCCAAAATTAGACTCCTCAATTTGAAAATATTGTGCTTGTTTGCATTTTAGATATTATCCCTCTCTGTAAAACTAGGGATAGCAACATTTTGGTAACTCAATATTATCTGTCCTCTTTGAGATCCTCAGATGAAAAGATACTATACAAGCATTGCTATAGCCCCATCTAATAAGCCAAAGCTAGGAATCAAACCAGAGTCCTTTGCACAGTATTACAGAGCACTAGCCACAATAAGGCTATTCAGGTGACCCAGAGCTAACTTGTGATACTTAAGTCACTTCCAGCCTGGGGATTTTTTAAAGCATTGTATTTTCAGAAAGCAATAACATTTGGATTGGAGGCAGAATGGTTGTTTTGTCTTTCTGTAAATCTTTTCAGATGCTGGTTGTGATTACAATGTGAAATTATAGCTCTCCCTAGTGAAATAGTCACTAAATCCATATCAGCTCACAGCCAAACTTTAGTGGTCACTAGAGATGCTTACAAGACAGCCCATTGCAATGGGTGTTAAAGTATTTGTTTACAAAGAACGTATTTACGTAAACAGGAAGAACAAAGAGGGGTTGTCACCAAAGTCAAATGATAGCAGTGCACCCCTTTCATCTACCCATCAGTCAATTTATAAGGCTCAGCCCAGGATATTTAACAACACTTGCTATAAATCACAGATGCCACATCCTGTCTGATGATGAATACTGTCTGTGTGGGACACAACATTTATTTTTCTTACTTGTTTTCAAAAGTACTGTAAGAAAAATATAACCAATTCTTAACTGTACACATGAAACTTTCATGCTGTGTAGACCAATAGAAAATGCCAACCCCCCCCCAAAAAAAAAACAGATACCCACAATGGAAAGTTTGGATCTGTAAATTAAACTCGTTAGGTAGCGAGAGAGCATTATTTCATACCAGCGCTATGCTTTAATACAGAGCCCATTTAGAGAATGGGTATTTTGATACTTTTTTCACCACAGTAATTTGTGGGGATGTTCATGCGCTTTGTGAACTTCCTCAAATCATTTGGCATTATAATCAGCTCCACTGGCAGAAAGGTTTCCAGGCTGAGAAGCAGAAAGGAAAATAGTTTATGATTAAAGAGACATACAACTGCTAGTATTGATGCTGGATGGTTTACTTTGGACACCCTGTGCAATGACTTTTGGGTGGGGGAGGGGAGCAGAAGGTAAAAAGTTTGGGAGTGTGCTTCAAAAACAGCTCCAAGGAGAGCTAAGAATGTTATTTGTTGGCTGATTCTATCTGCTGTTTAAACAATGTATCTTAGAGATATGCACAATGAATGTTCAAAATCTTAATTGTTGTACTTAACTGAAATTCCTAATAAATAAAATCTTGTCCCTTTATGCTAAAAGGGTATCAAGTTGAAATAATCAATTTTTAAAAATAGTTTAGAAGTAGTTTCAGCTCCTACAACTTCCTCTGAGCCCCCTACATGCTCATGGTTTTTAAAAAACACATTTCCTTCTTCCCTCTCGTTGACACACACAGGAGAAACCGAGTATACAGAAAGCACTGTTACATGCACAAAGCAAACAAAATGAACAAACTGTTTGCTGTCTAATCTCTTTCAACTGTAGTAATTTTAGGCATTACTTACAATGAAGATAGACTGGAATTTTTAAATCCATGGTGCCTTTTAATACAATAATATTCAGAGCATATATAACATCATTCAAATGATTTACAAGTGCGAGTCAATCATCAGCTACCTATTTGGGAGTCATGGATATCTCAATTCCCTCTCTTCTTTTGACTCAGCTCACTATTTATGCCCACTCCCCATTCTCTATGGCCATCACCCTGCCATCTTATAGCAAGTCTATCCCACCATTCCCCAAAGTTGCTCACCTCTAATGTCCTTTTCCTCCACTCCAGTACTAGTGTAGCTCAGTGTCTCTGGATAGAGTTCCATGACTACACAAACTTCCTCCACTGCAAATATATTCTGCCATCTGCTCCACTGTCATTGACTTCCACCTCTCCACCAGCTGCAGCTCTGCTCCCTCTGTCTCCATACAGAATATGGCTGACTTCTTCAAAGACTGACAAGATCAAATGTAACCTCCCCTTGAATCCCCACTTTTACTCTCCTCTGCTGCCACTGATACAGAGGTTCCTCATCTGCCAACCTTTCTGTTTCTCTTATACTTGTAAAGAGGAGGGGGAAAAAAGACAACCTTTAGGAAAAGTCACATCAACAAGGGAAAAAATAATTATATTGAAATTATTTTTTCCTCATGCTATAATAATTCATGGACTATTGTATAGTTTTTGATTTGTAAATAAGTTTATCTTGCATCTTTTTCACAGCCATAACGTGGTATTTATTGATATCTCATTCTAACATGCTTTTCTAACCCCATTTCACAGTGCAGTTTACCCATTCACATGTTTTGTTTCCATATTTAGAGTGTGTTTTCAGTTGCACAGTTCACTATGGCGCTCTCAAATAGTTTTTCCAGTCCCTATACATTATTCCTAATTTTCTACTGAAATCTCCCCTCTCCCACCTCCACCATCACCTTTCTGGTCTTTATAGCTATTAAAGATCCCTTTCAAGTAGTTCTCCGTGTAGAAGTTGTATTTCCCATAAGAATCTAACACTATCAAATGTGATTGAGAACAAAAAGCTGAAAATCTACAGAAATGTTTTACCTTGGGCAAGTAGCACTTGCACACTGTGCTGCCAATAATAGTGTTAGAAGAGACATTATGCTAATAAAATGTATACAAATGTGCTTGCTAAGAATGGTTTCAGTTTTCTGAGTGGGTGCTCTTCCTCCTTCCCTACAAGAATAATCCTAAGAATGTTCTAAGGCAATGTGCAATTGCAGGATTGTCTAATATTTAGAAACAAAAATAAAAAAAGGCTCCTGACCAATTATTAGATCAGCTACTTTTAGGTGTTCAGTCTGCTTTAGATCACTTCAAAATGTGACTAGCCGTGGATGAAAAATCTTTGCTTTTACAGTGGGGAAATGAGAGTTTTATAATGAAGCTGCTGAATTAGTACAGGATCTTCTTCCTCCCTTTGAGAAAATGAATGATTGGGCTCTATACAGGGCCGGTGCTTCCATTTAGGTGACCTAGGCAGTCACCTAGGGCACCAGGATTTGGGGAGGCGGCATTTTGCCACCCTCGGCAGTGGGGGATCCTTCCATGTTCTGGGTCTTCGGCGGCAATTCTGCTGGGGATCCTTCACTTGCTCCGGGACCCCCCTGCCGCAGAATTGCCACCAACGACCGGGAACACGGAAGGACCCCCACCTAGGTCAGACTGGAAGGGACCTTGAGAGATGACCTAGTCCAGCCTCCTGCCTCGAGGCAGGACCAGGTATGCCTAGACCATCCTTGAGAGGCATTTGTGTAACTGGTTTTTAAACTGCCAATGAAAGGGCTTCCATAACCACCCTAGGAAACCTATTCCAGTGCTTACCTATCTTTTTAGTTAGAAATTTTTCCTAACAAATGAGTGAACTTAAGCGACAACTCAGATAGAAACAAGACACCTTACACTCTTTTGGACCGCCCCATAAAGGCATAATTTGGAAATTCTCTATGTTCAAATAGTAATTAAACTCTAAAACTAGGGTCTTGCCATCATTTCTTTCCTGTTAGTACTGGTAAAGAATCTTAATAGATGTGAGTGTGTTTATTGGAAATCCACCATAGGCACAGGTATAAATGACAAAAGATGCAAAGAGTGGACAATCAGGCCCTACTACCCAAGATTCCTTTAAATCCACCCCTTTCTGAGAATGAGATATGCAGAGGACTGGGTTTAAGACTGTCACCTGATGGTCATGTTGGGGCCATCTCCATCCTTAATTACGCAGCTCTTGGGTACAGGCTTCACTCAAACTGATCTTTCAGAGAATTACTAGGGTCTTCTCATCTGTTTTTTCAAGCCCTTCAGGAATTATCTCTTCTGACCTCTGCCATCCTGGGCTCTAACAATGGCCATGTAACAGGCCCTCCTGACTGACCTGTTCCTTGGCTCCTGCGTCCAAACTACTTCTGGCAAACCTCTGCACTCTGTCTCACTCCCCATTTCTGATATATAGTGGTTAAAGGAGATCTGAATAGGAAAGGAACTTCCCCATTGTGGGCACTGAGGAGTCCAGTGGCACCTTAAAGACTAACAGATTTATTTGGGCATAATCTTTCGTGGGTAAAAAAAAACAAAAAAAACACACCACTTCTGCAGATGCATGGAGTGAAAATTACAGATGTACGCATAAATATACTAACACATGAAGAGAGGGGAGTTACCTTACAAGTAGAGAACAAGTGTGTTAACAAGGCCAATTCAGTCAGGGTGGATGTGGTCCACTCCCAGTAATTGATGAGGAGATGTCAATACCATGAGAGAGAAAATTGCTTTTGTAGTGAGCCAGCAACTCCCAGTCCCTATTCAAGCACAAATTAGAAACACTGTGCCATCTTATATGATGGGACATGGAAATTGGAAGAGAATCTGAAAAGTCCATGACCTTGAACAGGCCCATAGTCAAATAAGCATATGTATGCACTCAAGAGTGATGAGCTATATCGGGAAACATCCCCTTGTGCTCCCAACTTAAGCATCCCACTATGAAGAGCCAAGAAGAGAGATGGAAGTCACAAGACCATTCTGTATCCTCTGAATATTGGCTAGGGGAGGAAAAGATGATGCCTTTTCCCCTGGCTGGAAGGAACAGCAGAAGGAAAGGGGTAGACATGATTTCTCTGCTTGGCCTTCTGAAGAAGAGGGGCAACCAACAGGGGAACAGCTTCCTATAGCAGAGCAGAGGCAGACTGTGGACTCCCAGTTAGGACAATTCTTCTCCGACCAACTTACTGTGCTGCTTCAGTTTCATGAGCCTGCTTTTCTGGTGTAAAAAAATTACCAGATGGAGCAGTACCACCATGCTTTCTTGAGGGAGACCAGTAAATTCAGATCCAAAGTGAGTGCTGTACCTAATATTCAGGTATAGATAAAGCACATACAGCCCAGACAGTGTGCCAACTTATTTATAGCCTGCATCCCAAGTTTCTTCTTTGCTCTGAAGAGGCTTCCTTTGCCAAATCCCTGTCTACATTAGAAATACAAACCACACTCTCCACTTAATTGACAGACAGCAACCTAATGGAGAATACAAATTCAGCTTGGATATCAAGTTTTTAGAGTGCACAAAGCAGTCGCACACAGTGATGACCAGTGATGATTGAGCTATGATACTAAAACACAAGCCCCTCTCTGTGAATTGAATTAATTGATTCATTAGGCGCAAAATAGCCAGGTGAGTTAGACTAATTAGGAATCAGATTGCTAATTGACAGCACTGGGGGATAAAAATATGAGCAGTGCAGAGACAAGACACAATGTGTGTGTAACAACTCATGATCTGCTGGACCGTTTAGGCTAGGAAAAAGCGATAGAACTTCTGTTATGGAGGCTGATAGTGAAGGCTGTGCTGGAACAGATTCAGAAGAGAAGAGTATTGTCTACTGTCCAGAGGACTTTGGTGGTTCCTTGTTCTTTTCTTCATTGTTCTTGGGAAATTGTTTGAAGCACCTTTCCTTTAGATTTTTAGTACCCCTGTTTACGCTTTGACCAACATGTGTGTTTAGATAGGTAGAGTGCTTTACAATTGTGAGTCAAAAGAGGAATGTACAAAGGGACAATAACAGATAGTTAAAACCCCAAGTACAGATTTAAAAAAAAAAAACAACTTTACAAGACATGATAGAAATATTTCCATGAAACCTAAGAGTATAAAAGTTAAAATAAGTTTACTTCAGTGTAAACATTCCTCTGCAGTGTGCAACATCAAGTGTGCAGCCTTGTGTTTATGTACAAGAACCTGAAAAATGAAACAGCTGTGAAACTGAATGATTAGTCAGTCTGTCTTCATTTGCTAAGCTGAACACTGCAAATAGTAAACAAACAGGAGAGATTGGAGGTGATGGCTGGGAATGTACATTTAGACTTGTAAAGTCTTGATTTAAATTTCCACTTTTAATAATTTAAGGTGACAGTAATACAAATCAAGCTATTTAAAAAAAAATCTACAGAATGAGGTTTTAAAAATGAAGATCTTGTGGATAAATTAAAGCAGGATATGTTTTCTGTATGCAGAATTGCTTTCGAGAAAGTATTTTGCAGTGATTCAAATATTGTGATTTTTAAACAGTCCTTGCAACATACCTGTCAAGGCTTAGATTAAAGGAGGTTTTAGAAAGGATAACTTGGGTTTTATATTGCAGCTTTCAAGTTCTCTATTTTAATTTTACCTCTTCCAGAAATGCAACAGAGTATACTGGACCACTTATTTTTTCCCTTCATTAGTAGATGAACTGGCAATATTTCCGCCATTAAAACAGGATTCTTGTTCCTTTCAGATGCCTGCAATAACTGTTAACCTCCTCCATAGCCTCCTAGAATGCTGATATCTTAGTATTAGATTGAGCCCATTTCCACTGCTCACTCTAAATTTGTTGACAGTGACTCTCAAAGTAGTAGTATTATCTTTTCCAGTATTCACTCCTATGGCTTGACAGAGGGGAGAAAGAAAAAAAAAAAGTGCCTCTAAAAGAGATTTCAGATTACTGCATAAACTTATTCTGGTCGAAACTTGTACACAGGCCTGTATCTTCCAACGACAGTTTAGTTTCAAGAGTGGAGTGGCTTAAGCTATTAATGGCATAATAATAATCCCTTATATAACCCTAGTCACTCAAATATAAATCAAAGATGGCCCAGGATATAATTTTGCTTTGCTTTTACCACCTTCCTCATTAGTAGCTGTTTACTGCACAAACTAGGTTCACCTATGTTTTTAATTTTAGTTCACTGAGTTTGTATCTGATCTTATCTTTACAGCATCATTATCTGAACTCTTCTTGATTTAATATTCACATAGGGAAAAAGTCTGGCTCCAATAAGTCAAAGGAAGTGTTCACTCTGACTTTTTTTTTTGGATGCTTTTCATTTTATTGTAACGAATGTTCTTTCTACAGCACGTGCCTCCTCTAATCAGTCATAACTGTCTACAGAACTTGGTAATTAACATTTTAAGCAGACAATTTTCTTCCTCAAATTCGTTCAACAGTACTTTTCAGTTACATAGAGTACTTTACTTCCTCTTCTTTAGTCTTATTTGATTCATAAGCTGCTCTTGATACCGTTGATCATGGAATTCTAGCACTATACTAAAACAAGGAGACTCAAGGTGCTCAGTGAGATGTAAAGCACTTTGAGATATTCAGAAGAGGGATATTATATCAAAAAAAGGATTACTAGTCTGATGTATTATATCTTTTACCTGTATGCATCCCCAAGAATGTTACTTCTGCATCTAATCCTTTGGACTTGGTCTTGTTTGGGTAGATTCTTCCCCAGGGCTTTCAGGATATCTCCTGTAGTACAAGTTTTTTTCCTGCATGACTACCTGACACATCCTCACCATTCAATTCTAATACTGCTTTATTTTAATATTTTGAACTAGACATCATAAAACCTTTATAACTTCAGTGTTGGCTTCTTATTTGCTTGGTATCATACAGTATTTAGTCTTCCTGTTTTTGTTTGTGTGTTTTAATGATAAACCCCACGATTTAGCCTCATGTAAAAAAAAAAAACAAAACAAAAACATAGGGATTGATATAGCAGATATATTTTTCAAATCTTAGAGTTTATTTCTAAGATTCCTAAAATTCTTCTTTTGATTAAGGGTGCAGATGAATGATTATATCTTTGCTGTTTTCACTTAGAAATACTCAGGGTCTGTAGCCTGTACTAACTACTCTGAGGCTGAGATAACGCTTGCTTTACTTACTATAGAAGTACAATGTGTTATTGCACAGTTTCTGAGATACGCTCCTACATAAACTCCAGCTTCTGCAAAGTTCCATTGCATTCGGTTTGCAAGAACACACTTTTGACTTTCAAACACACAAACATGGAACATCTGCCTCCTACCCTGTTTAACTATGTGCCTACTGGTCTCCCTCCTGGAATCTTCCACTGCTGACCTATGGCCTGACAATGTCTCACATTGATATGTAAAGAACTTAAAATAATCCTTTCAGCTGTTGTCCCTCCACAGACAATGCTCAGTTCAATCTTTCAGCACAACTCCTACTGTCTTCATGGCTGAGGATGTTAGGGAGATTCCCAAACCTGAGCCGGCTTTTGTAAGTGACAAATCTGAGGAACTGTCACAGATTGAAGTATCACTAGAGGAGCTTTGGAATTAATTGATAAACTCAACATTAACAAGTCACCGGGACCAGATGGCATTCACCCAAGAGTTCTGAAAGAACTCAAATGTGAAGTTTCAGAACTATTAACTAAGGTTTGTAACCTGTCCTTTAAATCGGCTTCGGTACCCAATGACTGGAAGTTAGCTAATGTAACGTCAATATTTTAAAAGGGCTCTAGAGGTGATCCCGGCAATTACAGACCGGTAAGTCTAACGTCGGTACCAGGCAAATTAGTCGAAACAATAGTTAAGAATAAAATTATCAGACACAAAGAAAAACAAACTGTTGAGCAATAGTCAACATGGTTTCTGTAAAGGGAAATCGTGTCTTAATAATCTATTAGAGTTCTTTGAAGGGGTCAACAAACATGTGGACAAGGGGGATCCAGTGGACAGAATGTACTTAGATTTCCAGAAAGCCTTTGACAAGGTCCCTCACCAAAGGCTCTTACGTAAATTAAGCTGTCATGGGATAAAAGAGAAGGTCCTTTCATGGTTAAAAGATAGGGAACAAAGGGTAGGAATTAATGGTAAATTATCAGAATGGAGAGGGGTAACTAGTGGTGTTCCCCAACGGTCAGTCCTGGGACCAATTCTATTCAATTTATTCATAAATGATCTGGAGAAAGGGGTAAACAGTGAAGTGGCAAAGTTTGCAGATGATACTAAACTACTCAAGATAGTTAAGACCAAAGCAGGTTGTGAAGAACTTCAAAAAGATCTCACAAAACTAAGTGATTGGGCAACAAAATGGCAAATGAAATTTAATGTGGATAAATGTAAAGTAATGCACATTGGAAAAAGTAACGCCAACTATACAAACAATATGATGGGGGCTAATTTAGCTACAACGAGTCAGGAAAAAGATCTTGGCGTCATTGTGGATAGTTCTCTGAAGATGTCCACGCAGTGCGCAGAGGCGGTCAAAAAAGCAAACAGGATGTTAGGAATCATTAAAAAGAGGATAGAGAATAAGACTGAGAATATATTATTGCCCTTATATAAATCCATGGTACGCCCACATCTCGAATACTGTGTACACATGTGGTCTCCTCACCTCAGAAAAGATATTCTAGCACTAGAAAAGATTCAGAAAAGGGCAACTAAAATGATTAGGGTTTGGAGAGGGTCCCATACGAGGAAAGATTAAAGAGGCTAGGCCTCTTCAGCTTGGAAAAGAGGAGACTAAGGGGGGATATGATAGAGGTATATAAAATCATGAGTGATGTGGAGAAAGTGGATGAGGAAAAGTTATTTATTTATTCCTATAATACAAGAATTAGGGGTCACCAAATGAAATTAATAGGTAGCAGATTTAAAACAAATAAAAGGAAGTTCTTCACACAGCCAACTTGTGGAACTCCTTACCTGAGGAGGTTGTGAGGGCTGGGACTATAACAATGTTTAAAAAGGGAACTGGATAAATTCATGGTGGCTAAGTCCATAAATGGCTATTAGCCAGGATGGGTAAA
Source organism: Gopherus flavomarginatus (assembly GCF_025201925.1). Lineage (NCBI taxonomy): Eukaryota > Metazoa > Chordata > Testudines > Testudinidae > Gopherus > Gopherus flavomarginatus. The sequence goes on along the minus strand of NC_066619.1, from coordinate 107,095,066 downwards.
GAATGATGTCCCTAACCTCTGTTCATCAGAGGATGGAGATGGATAGCAGGAGAGAGATCACTTGATCATTGCCTGTTAGCTTCACTCCCTCTGGGCACCTGGCATTGGCCACTGTCAGTAGACAGATACTGGGCTAGATGGACCTTTGGTCTGACCCGGTACGGCGTTCTTATGTCTACTTCCGATTTTAGATCAGAGCTCATGCCTCACTGTTCCTTTTGGCTTAAACTGATTGAGAGAGCCTTTACTATTTGTGAACTGCCTTGGCTGGCCTATCTGAAAGGTGCTGTATAAGCACAATGTGTATTGCATGTATAAGTAAACCGCATTTGAGTTATTTCTCTGTAGGGATGAACACATTGGTTTTTAATTGTTGATTTTAATGGATCAAAATAAAATATTGTTCTCTTTTATTTGATCTCTGTCCTCTAGTGGGCTCTCTTTTTTTCAGTGTGACAGTTTCTTCTTTAGACTTTTAATTATCTCTACCAGGACCCCCTGTATTACCAATGGTTGTGGCAGTTTATCACTCACACTTAATCCAGCTAGTGGTTCCTAACCTATAGGAAGTCTTACAAACAGGATTAAACAACAAACAAATAATAAAGTGTTGGTTGGGGATGATGCAGGAATTTCCTGGAATAATCAAATGGTTGACATTCACACCACTACAGTGGGCCAGCCAAGGCCCTGTACACTGTTCAAGCCTTATGTAAAAGGCAAAATGGTACATAAAGCCTTTTGTGGTACTCAGCTATATTGAGTTGAATAGTTCAAGAACAAAACCAGCACAATGACTTGAATCATTTCCAATTCATTAGTGATAAGCTTCACTTTTATTTATTTTAAAAATAAATAAATCTGTAATTACAGACAACCAGACTTCCACACAGCTTGAGTTCCAATTTTGTCTCCATTCTATCTATAGTCAAGTGCACTAAGACATCTAGTGGCTGAATAATATATTGTAAACAAGCACAGTTATGGAGATGAGACCCACTATTAGTTCAGGCTTCTTGTCCTTCCCTCTAATGCCACACACAACTCTGCTCCACCCTATATCTTGCATCTTGATTTTTACCATACCTTCCCTCATCCCACCCACTCCACTAACAATGCCAATCTCAATGGCTTCTTCCTAACCTTCTCCCACTGACATCCCCACCCCACACCTAATTCCATTACACACCGTAGGCATTAAACAATGTCCTAATTGTGGCATGAAGGCCTCCTCCAGCTCCTTATTTAAAATTTTTCTCCATAAGGTCCATAAATACTAATCCAGAGTAGTCAAAAATCCTCTCTATCCCCATATAAGATACTTGTAAAAGGGAGTTGCGAGAGTGACATTCGTTAAATAAAACTTTAATATACACACACCCCATCAAGATATGACCATAATAAATCAAAGCAACCACATTGTCTTACTAAGGAATCTTGTTCCCTTTTTTCCCTTCCACTTCCCCAATCTTGTTTGTCTTCAGATCAATGCATTGGCTCCAATACAGAATAGATTGTGTGGTCCTTGTGGCAGGGATCATGTTTTAGTTTTAGAAAGCAGCTTACACACATTAAGCCCAGTATAAAAACAAAGCATCTCTTAGGTAAGATGGTGTTTATGAGGCACACCTGGAATGCTGAACTTTTTCAACCAAAGCATTTCAGGGAAGTCGAGGGAGGGGGAACAACATAAAACAAAACAAGCTATTGAAACTGAAGATAGTCCAACCTGAAAGAAAAGGCCCCTCCACTTATTGGCATGACCTGGAGTACCTCCACTGCAGAAAGGACTTGTGGAAGTCTGATTTGGAACTTACTTTATCCATTCATTATTTTAACCCATGGTTAATGTCTTTGTAAGCAATGTTTCTACTTCCATGAGAGCCTTTTGTACCCTTTTCCTACAGATCCAGTATTTCATCTGTCTCTGCGTTACTTACTTACACACACACTTGCCTTCTCCACATCACCTTTCTAGATGCACAGTAGAGCATTCTAGCTGCACTGCCAGAGATCAAATACACACAACCTGTGATGATTGGATTCTTTCTGCATAGTTTCTTCTGTCCAGGACAGAATGTATGAAGAACTCTCTACGCTGAGCACATAACAGTATCCCGCTACAGTCTTGATGAATATAGAAAGGAAAGCCTTTTGACAGACAAAATTCCTTTTGTTTGGGAAAAATTATTTGCTGCATTCTTTGCCCAAGGTGCCCAGCAATTCAAATTGGTGAAAGAAAACACCAGGCAAAAGATTTCTCTCAAACCATTAAAGTACTGGGTCCCACAAATCCCCTGTTTGATGCATGAATATCATACTTTCTAACATACATGAATATCATACTTTTTAACATAGAAGAATCAGGACTTCAGGATACTTCCCACACAGAACACTGCTCAAATTTGTGTGTGTTCTCATCACCTCAAATGAAAAGCAACATTTTTAAATAAAGCCATGTTCTGTTTTTTCCTTAAATTTTGTCTTCCTTCTTTTCACCTGTTTCTAATCACATACAGGTCACAAGATCATAATAGTTAGAGCTCTTTTCTAATTGATTAGACACTTCGTCCCTCTGCCAGTGCAGGAAAAACTGGTCTTCCCCAAGTCCTCATAATATAAGAATAAAAAATGTACATTCACATTCCTCCCATCTTATAGTTGTTTCTTTTTAAAGATGCAAGAACTCAGTGATATTCAATGGAATTCAGCTGTAAGAAAGGAAAATTCCTATAGGATGAGAGAAATTTTAAAGCTACATCTGTACAGTGGCCACCACACAGTCCTTTCCTACACTGAAAATAACAAATAAAAGTAAATGTGCTAATTCTATGGCTTTTGTTGGTGAATGATGAAAGTGTAACGGCAACCACAGTGTTGGTTATTGCACTGACATTACTCTTGACTTTAGCCAGAAGATGAAACAGATCTCTGTTCAAAACCAGCTTATTCCCCTTTTTTTCAGGCGGATCACCATTTAAGCAGTCCTTTTTACATTTTCTGAGCTCACTTTGCTTTTTCCACATTCATCCAGATCCATATAAAGTGGAACACCAACACTTTCCACTCTTTTCCTATTCCTGCATTTGCAGCATAATCCCAGTGTCTCTTTTCTCACTCAACTTCCTGTAGTTATGTCCAAAAATTGACACACCGTTTAATTAGAGTTTCACCTTCTGAAATTTGAGTAAGCAGAATGCTCATAAAGATGTGCCACTAGCAGCTCTGGGCCAGCCACAATTATGTAGTAGCAAAAACTTCATCACACAGCTCAGTCAGTCATTGCATCCCAATGCTTACTAGTAAAAATTGGTGCAATTTCACAATTTAACTTTTATTTTTGTTTGTACTGTGGTAATATTTAGATGCCCCACTCAGAATAGGGCCACACTTGAGTAATATGAGACAGTCCTTTTGCCCCAAACACCTTACAACCTCCTGAACGTGTGGTCATGTTATGTTTACAGATGAAAATTATTTTGGGTATTGTTTATGAAGCATGCTAGAATTTAAGATCACATCTTTCGAAACAAAAGGCAAAAGAATTAATATGCTGCCAGCTCTCTCCCAAATCTCTAATTATGGCTATTTAACAGCTGCTACCAAACTAAAACAATGCAAGGAAAGAGTCTTTTAGGCATGATGTTGCGTTAGTTGGGGTTCTGAGAATCCCACCAATCATCAAGTTATTTTAAATGTTTACAAAGTGAGCTTTAGTTTTAAAGGGGTTGTGTCAAGGGCAGAATTGTGAAAATACATATAGATTTGGAACTAAGAGAGTTGATGATATCTTCTTAGTTGTGGATGTGTTTAAAAAAATGTGACTGAAAATATTAAATCAAGGATATTTAAACAGCCGTTTATATAATGGCTTAATAAACAATCACAGGTTTTAATAAATGCTTAACTATAGAGTCCAACAGGTCAATAATGTATTTATAACCATCTCTAACAGCATCTACTGAAAAAATCTCTAAAAATATAAGCAAGTTATAAATATGCATAGTACAACATTTATTAATCCAGTATAAATTAATTATGCCTCTAGCCTTAATGTAAAGTGACTATTTTTCATTTGATTACTCCAAACTGGATCACTAACATCAGTTTCATTTTCCAATGAATTGTATACAGTGAATGACATTTTTTACTAACATCTATTAGAGTGGGGCCTGAGAGAGCAAAGGACTTGATTACATCAGAGAGGAAAGTTAGTCCCATGGTTAGGGCAGCAACCAGGAACTTGGGAGGTCCACGTTCCGTAAACAGCTCTGCCAAACATTTCCTATGTGACTTTGGGCAAATCACTTAATCTTGAGGACCCCTCATCTGGAGTTAGGATTCTGGGAGATTCACCAACCACAGATAAGATAAGGATTCTTGGAGGGTTGCCATCTGAGTAAGGGTTAGGGTTCTGGGAGATAGGCCTCCTGGATCAAAGATTAGGGTTCATGGAGGTTGGGTCCCTGAGCAATGGTTAGAGTTCCAGGAAGAAAGCTCTCTCAAGATAGGGTTAGGGATCTGGGAAGTAGGCCCACCCGGGCTAGAGTTAACATTCTCGCATGTCTGTCTCCCGGATCTAGGTTAGGTTTCTGGGATGTAGGCCTCCCAGGGTTAGGGTTATAGGATCTTTTGCTCCCCTAGGCTAGGGTTACAGTTGTAGGAGGTTCCCCACTCAAGAAAGGTTACGGTTGGAACTCCCAGCTAGGATTAGGGTTCAGATCATTAGTCCCTCTGCGCTAGAGTTCTAGGAGGAAGGTCTCCCTGTGTTTGAGTTAGGGTACTGAGAGCTAGCCCCCACAGGCTACAGTTAAGATTTTAGGAAGTAGGCCCTGCAGAGCTATGTTTAGGCTTCTGGGAGGAACATCTGCCAGTGCTAGGGGTAGGGTTCTGGGAGGTAGGCCCCCCTGGGCTACTGTTAGCATTGTAGAATTTAAGCTCATCTGAGCTAGGGTTAGGGGTTTTGTAGGTGGGCTACCCAGGCAAGGGTTATGATTCTGGGTAGAAGGCCTTCCTGAGCTAGGGTTAGGGTCCTGAGATGTAGGACCACCCCCTATAAACATAGGGTTTTAGGCTTATGCTGCCATAGAGTTAGGTCCCATAGGGCAAGGTTTAGGGTTCTAGGATGTTCAACCCCCAGCTAGTGTTAGTGTTCTGGAAAACAAGCCTCCCCAGACTAGGCTTAGCATTCCAGAAGGTAGACTTCCAGCATTAGAATTGAACAGGTTCACCTCCCCAGGCTAGTTTAAAGTTCTAGGGTTTATGTCTGCCCAGAGTAGAACAAGGGTTGTAATTGATCCCCCTGGTTAAGGCTCTAGAAGTTTGATCCTGCTGAGCTAGGTTAAGGTTCTGGGACACAGGCCTCCTCCAGGGAGGTTGGTACCCCCAGGCTGGTGATAGTGTTCTAGGAGGAAGGATTCCTCTAGGTAGGGTTATGGTTGTAGAAGGAAGGCCTTCCCAAAGTTGGTCCCTAAGGGCTAGGGTCGGTTTCTAGAAGATAGGCCACCTCCAGTTTGGGGTTAGGGTTCTATAAGATAGGCTTTCTAAGACAGGGTTAGCATTCTAGGTGATAAAACCCTAATCTGGGTCAGAGAGGCCTAACAGTTCTAGAAGACTGGCCCTCCCCAGGCTAGTGTTAGGGTTCTAGGAGATTGGACCCTTCAAGTTAGGGTTTGGGTTCTAAGGGTTAGGTCTCCCCAAACTAGGGTAAGGATTATAGGAGGAAGACTCCCCCAGGCTAGGGCTATGGCCTGGTAGTAAGTTCCTCCCAGGCTAGAGCTAGGACTCTGGGAGGTAAGCCTTCCTGAAATAGCATTAGGGTTCTAGAAGCTGAGTTCTTCAAGCTTTGGTTAAGGTTGTAGGAGGTTGCTCCTGCCAGGCTAGGATTAGGATTCTAGAAGGTAGCTTCTCCCCCAGTCTAGGGCTAGTTTGTAAAGGCTTGCTCCTCCCCTCACACTCCCAGGCTAGGGTAAGGGTTCTACAAGGTTTTACCTTCAGTCTAGGTTAAAGTTCTAGGAGAAAAACCTCCCTGAGATTGAGTTAAGGCTGTAGAAGGAAGGCTTCCTGGAGCTAGGGTTAGGGTTCTAGTAGGTAAGCCTCCCCCAGGCTAGGGTTAGGGTTTGGATTCTGAGAAGTTGGACCCTCTGGGCTAAGGTTAGGGTTCTGGGAGGTCCGTATCCCGTGGGTGAGGATTAGGGTTCTAGGAGGTAGGACTGAGATTAGGATGCTATGCAGTAGGCTTCCCCCAGGCTAGAATTAGGGTTCTAGGAGGTATGTCCTCCCGAGCTAGGGTGAGGTTTCTAATAGGTAGATCCTCAGAGTGGGGTAGGACCATAGTAGTTTGGACCTCTTGAGTGAAGGTTAAGGTTCTGGAAGTTTGGCCCCCCGCGGTCAGATTATAGTTCTAGGAAGTAGGCCCCATGGGCATGGGCTAGGATTTTGTGAGGTAGGCCTTCCCAAATTAGGATTACATTTCCAAGAGGTAGGCTCCCTCCTGAGCTAGGGTTAGGGTTCTGGAAAGTAGCCGCTCCCTCCCCTTCAAAAATCTTGGGTTAGGATTCTGGGAGGTAAACCTTCCAAGCTAGGGTTAGGTTTCTAAGAGGTAGGCCCCACACAATTAGAATATGGTTCTAGGAGGAAGGACCTCCGTACTAGGGTTGGGGTTCAGGGAGGTAGCCCCACCAAGTTCAGGATTACTGTTATTGAATGTTTTCCTCTCCAAGACAGGGTTAGGGTTCTAGAAGACCAGCCTCCCCAGGTTAAGTTTAGAATTCTGGGAGGTAGGCTTCCAGAGCTAGGACTAAGGGTCTGGGATATGGGCACCCCTAGCCCCCCCCAGGCTCAGTTGAGGGATCCAAGAGAAAGGCCTATCCAGGCTAGCATTAGGGGTCCAGGAAGTAAGTCCATTTCCCTACCCAACCAAAAGCCAGGTGAGGGAAGCTCCACTATCCTGTGAGCCAGGGTGAGGGCTCCATGATTTAGGCTTATGGGTCCAAGAACAAGGCATCCCCAAGATAGGGTTAGGGTTCCAGGACACAACAGAAACCTCTCCCCACACACACCCTGGGTCAGGGTTACAGTTAGGGTTCTGGGATGGAAGGTCCCCCCAGGCCACAGTTCCAGGAGGAAGGCCCACCCAGAGTTAGGGCTCTGGGTTACTAGATGATAAGAAGCCAACCCCCCAGGCCAAAGTTGCTGTCCCCATCCCGAAACAGGAACAATTCTTTAGTTTTTATCATCTGTGGCTGATCCACTGCTCCAAAAGAGAGCTGTTAGATAAACAATATGAAATGCTGGGATGTTGAGGGAACAGTATGCCACATGCTGTAATAAACACAGATCAGTCAGTGGCAGCAATGTTTTCCACATGACTCTCAGTCACATACAAGTATAGTCTAATGCATCTACACAACAAATTTTAACTGCTTTAAAACTCTGTCCACCAGCCGCGTGTCCCCTGCAACTGCAGGTGTCACAGCATGTCTGAGCAGGCAGTGCTAAAAATGTAATAGGGTGTAACCTAAATGTAGAAATTTACTGTAGCAGTACTACCTACCAAGTTTGGCTTCAGGCTACCTTCTGACTCAGTTTTCTGTCACTCAGGGTTGATCTCCTGGTCTCCTAGGGAAGGACTCACTGCTGAGCCCAAGCCTCCTTCTGGGCTAAGCTTTCTATTTCTGACATAAACGTAGGCAAGACATCTAAATTAAAGCTTCTCCAGCCACCCTGGGCTGCAGTCCCCTGAAGTTTTCCCCTTTGCCTCTTGGTGCTGAACAGAGACCACTCACCATTCCTACCAATCCCCCTGCATCAAGGCCTACTGCTCCAGGACCCCATCTCCCTACTGCACTCTCTCAGTCCTTTGCGTGTATGACCTTACCCCCTTCTAAGCTAGGTCTGATAATTTAAGAGACTGTCTGGCCTCAGGCTCTTGCCCCTCCAAGGTGCAGGCCACCCTGTTTCATTTACATTTGAGGGGACTTTAACTAAGGCATGGAAGGAAGCTTATTGCCTTTAATAAATAATAAAGTCACATTAATAGATCCTTTTTTGCACTTAAATAACTTTTCAGTTTTGGAAGTATCAATAAAAATACCCTGCAGAGCAACTGAAAATGGTCAAGTCCTGCAGTGTTAACTCCAATAAAACTTTGGTTGTCTTCAGTGTGAGTTTTGACTTAAGAACTACAGGATCTGTCCCTAAATTGCTGTTACTACAGTTTCAATTCATTGTAATACAATATGCAGCATTACAAATTGAATTATAAAACATAGATCTTAAATCTTTTATATCAACCTTTTGTATCTCACATGCGGTGGGTGAGCAAGAGACACATCCAGTGACGTAGGCTAAAATATTTTCACTTGTATTTGAACTTACCACTTTTCCTGAGGCTCCCCTACTGTACTTCACATCTGATGAAGCATTTATTTGAACAAATATCATACCTCCAAATACAAATGTCAGAAACTGACACAAATGCAGATACATGTCTTCACACATACCTCCCATTTGACAGAATGACAGACTAAAGAGTATTTTTAATTGAAACTACATATAAAACTTCAAAGTAGAATGACCAAAGTCACTCTAATCAATTTAAGGTCCTTTTGGAAATGGTACATGACGTCTCGGGGGTTGATATTTTCAAGAATCAGTGATGTCATTCATGCACAAGAGAAGCAGTTACTGCAAGCTAATGTTAGCTTGATTTAGTTGTACAGCTCACCTCTAAGCAGAAGTGTTGCAGTTCTGAAGTCTTGTCAACACTAGTTAAAGCTATACAACTTTCTAAAGAGGTATAGCTAAAGTAAAACTAGCCCTGTAGCATAGGCTTAGTTATAGCGGGATAAAAGGTGCTTTATAGTGGTATTCCCATAGAGGGAAGGGAAGGGAACGCATATACTGGTCTAAGGAAATTTTGTACAGATATAACTACATCCACACTAAGGTTCTTACTGGTGCAACTCTATCAGTCAAAAAGAACTCCACATCCCTAACCACAAACATTATACCAGTAACACTTTCAAGTGTAGACCAGGCCTAAAAGGTATTCCATTTACTTAGTGATAACCAGCAGTCAGGGAAAACAAAATGAATAGCTTGGAAAGAACTATTATTGACCCAACAACTCATTTTTTCAACAAGAAGTCAGGCTCCAAGATTCCAATCCTCAGCACAAGCCAGCTCCCTCACCCACATACACACAAAGTCAGTAGAAATAGGAAGGCAAAGCCTTGAGAAGAGGAATCACAGAAGGAACAATGTGTCCCTTGATTTTCTATATATTTATGTATTATGGCATTAGAGGTGAAGCTACTAGAAATTTCTTTGTTTCCTCACAAGTGTAAGCCTTATTGATAATACATATACATGTTCCATCTTCTAGCAAAACAGACTCTTACTAGGTTTCCTTAAGAATATTGGTAACACATTTATTATCCCATTAATGTTGTTTATAGAAAAGCAATAAACCACTCCCAAAGAATGCTTAGAGCTTACCAACCTCTTTTCCTTCTCGGTACATACCACACCCCCAAGCTCTAAAATTTTCTAAGAAGAGCAAAGACCTCTCCAAGTGACCGAACAGGCACTTAGTGAAGCAGCAGACCCAGATTGTTTATAAATGCTTCACCTGTGAAGGAGCTAGAAAGCCAGCACAATCCCCTGTAAATACTGAAGAAGTTGCTAGGGGTAAGGGTACTGTTATATATTGAAAAAAATCACAAAGTATAACTACTTGAATTTGTTCTCCAAAATGTTGTTAGTGTATTACATTAGCAACAAAAAACTACTTCCAGGATCAAGGCAGTGTTGTGCTAGCTTGTAGAAAAACAGAGTTTCCTGCCTTGAGGAACTTATATGAAAACAAAAAATAGATTGCAAGGAAAGCTCTTATTAAACTGAGAAGTACTAATCAAACACGCTCTGTAGACCAGCTGAATAATTAAACACAAGTGAAAGCTGGGCTACAATTATATTTGTATTTTACAATACTGCATCATCTTCATCTGAGGATCTAAACAAGCTTTTCAGTGTTAATATTCTCACAATAACTCAGGGAGGGGCAGAACAGAATTTATTATCCCCATTTTAAAGCTAGGTATATGAGACACCAACAGGTACCAATATGTCTAAAGAAAAATAATGTAGCCAAAGCTGGCAAGAAACTCCTTTGAGTGGGCTTTCACCAGGAGGCCATGCTGACTCTCCAATATAGCCTCTTTCTTCTGTCACAGATACTGCTAGGCAAAAAGAGTACCTAGTCACACGAGCTTTGGTTTAGTCCATAAAAATACATTTAGTTATGGGATTAAACAGTGATAAACACATAACTAAAAAGTATATTCTCCTATTAGTAAAAAGATTATTATTGATAATCGTGGTTGAGCACTGACAGTAAATTAGTGCTGTATTGCATTCAGAGTATGTAGTGTCCCTACACCAACAATTTGTTGGGCACAGCAGTACAGAACAAACCAAATGTGCATTATATTTTTCAATGTTATAGTAGCACTATCTATTATTAAGGTTGCCTGGCACTTCTCATTATAAGACCCTGTTTTCACTTGCTTATAACATTACAAGCTTTAACCATTTAGGCGGACATTTTCCATGCTGGGTGCCTTAGGCTGAATATTTTCTTTTGAAAATTTCAGCCAAAACAGTTCAGCTGTTTCTGAGAATAAAGACAGAGAAAACTACTTGTTTTGCCCATGTTACAATTTTCTAGCAATACTATCGAGAACGGGTGTGAATGAGATTTTTTCCCAAGCGTTTGTGAAACTTGACCTCATTGGGGCAAATTTTCACAAGGGCAGCAAAAGACAAACCTGGGTGACCCCCTTCCTGCCAAATTAAGTTTGCACTAGAACTTAAAGCCTGGGCAAAGTTATGAGAAACTGAAAATAAAGTGTTAAAGTGGGGGAAATGTTGGGCAACCTTAAGTATAGGATGAGATACTAGATCTGACTGTAACAGAGCTTAGACCCAACATGACACCCATCTGTCTGACAACAGTTACCTCATGACTAGTTCTCTCTGTGGGCTGATAGAGCTGACTCTTGTTTTAATTTAATGATGGGGCAGGTTGAAGATAATTTCTTACCCTGGCCCTCAGATACTTGAGTGCCATATATATTGATCTTCATGTACTCTTAGTTTTTCTGAGAAGAGCTAGAGATGGTTGGT